>NC_068292.1:32429486-32729486 GCF_025860055.1 Xyrauchen texanus
GAAATCCCCACTGCACAATAGCCAGTGCAGGAGCCAGAACAAGCTGAGTTGATGCTGTTCGTGCTGTTATAGTTTTTTCCAAGCCCTGCAGACCCTGAACAGATGAGACACGATCGTTTTACACTTCAAGACTAGTGAATAAATGCAAACTTTTCAGCTCATTTTCTTTGAACGTTCAGTTTTCATAATTGATTGCTTTTGTTGCCTAATGTGCATATACAGTATGTGCTGACAACATTTCTGTCACAACTGCAGTGATTATTTTATATGTCTGTAGATTTGACCGCCCTCCACACAATTAATTTTATATAAATGCATTTGATAGAAAAAGACGCTATCAAATGTTCACCTAAACGGTGTAATCCATGTTTAGCAAAGCAGTGTAACTAAACTATCGCCCAGGAAAGCTTAAATGCCCGCTCTGTTCTGGACATCTGGTGTCTGCTGAATGCTGTTACACATGCCATTGAGCATTGTTCAACTCACTGCTGACTGCTGAGTCTTGCACATATGAACGCTGAGTTTTGCACAGAGAGCACTCAGGTATTTCAGATGGTGAGATTATTTGATAAAAAATCAGTTGGAGGGCCAGACAAAACTGATTGGTGGGCCGGATTTGCCAGTGGGTAGCCAGTTGACTAGCCCTGTTGTATAGTGACAGGGCAGAAAGTCTTGGAGAAGCTAGAGAAGAGAGGACACCAGTGGCAGTTTATGAGAGCTGCTGTGCTCATTATGCTGTGCCCTGTGGGCTTCTGTCATGCCATGCCACGCACAACGCATTTTAGTTTATAAACAGATTTAGCAGTTATAACTTTCGGCGTCCCAAAAACTGAGAAATACTGTATTATGTATTTGTTTTTGTACTTTGTGAAAAAGAATTGTAGCAAAGTTGAATTCTTCCTTTTTAATCCACTCAAGTAAAAGTACTATTATTTATTTATCCCAAAAGAAAGTTGAAAAATGTACTCAAGTACTGTAACGAGAGTAGTTGTAATTTGTTAATTTATAGCAGAGGCGCCTGCAGCGGTATGGCTGTATGCACAGTGCATACCTCGAGAAATATTTTCTCGGAGAATATTTTAGCAAACATGAAGTGTGTCCCGTACTGATGTTGTCAGTTTAAAAGCGATGCCCAATTTGCGAATTAATCATTCTATTGAGTCGGTTCTTTTTAGTGAACTGGCTAAACAGGCTTGAAAAATGGTCTGAATCGATTCATGATTCATCCAGTTAGTTCGTTCGGACTGCTCTCTAATGGAATCATTTTGAGCGGTATCTCGCTCCTCAAAACAGTATAATGATATTTAATGACAGAGAGAACAAACAGTGCTGAATAAAGTTAATATATACATACAATCTACTGAAACTAAAGACTGCCTTTTTGAGAGCTAACTTTGAGAAACTTCAGCTTGTTCAGTGTCATGTGAATAAGTGGCTGTTCAAGCCAAATGGGTTTTTGTGTCTACTCACGCTTTTTCATTCTTTTACCATATAAACATTCATAGATGTGTCTTTTGACAACTGTGTCATGTTTCACTGGGTTTTTAGCCTCAGCTAGTTTAGATACCATGTTTAGTATGCCCCCGGACCCCACTAGATTTAAGTGTATATCTTAGTGTATGTCCTGTGCATACCCTCAGATAAAATCCTGCAGGTGCCCATGCTTTCCTCCTCTGGTTAAGAAGATGCAGTCCCAGTGGGAGACAAAAAAAATTATTTACAAAAAGAAATGGAATTCATAAATTCACACCTAGTGTGAAGACACAGTTGATGCCCAGGACAAAATTGAGTATTTTGAAGTCTATGTGGTATTTGTGACTATGTGGTATTTCAAAAACAGAATATCAATATACAATAAGTGTAAATAGCACATCTTGTTGGTAAAGGGAATTTATACTAACTCCACCCACCTTTGCTTAGACCAAGCCTGAAGACAGTCACGCCAAATTTCTTAGGGGTAAACTGCTGGCCAAATATTCCGTGGGATAAGAGAACAGAGAATGGGTGACTATTTGCGCTCTATTGGTCTAGTAGTGGATACAGACAAGTTTATGACAAATTGTGCCCCCACGTGTCACCAAGTAGGTATAGCTGCAGGCCAGAGACCTCCAAATGGGGGTGGAATCTCCAAAAGTGAGGGGTTAATCCATAAGGGGCGTGGTTAACAAAAGGGGGTTGCGCATACTCCAAATGGGGGCATCACTAAGGTTAGGCAAAGGGTTAGGTAAAGGGCTCCCTATTTCTTTAATGGCAGTTTGGAGCAATGCCTGTAGCTATATCCTTCTCTGTGTTGCTGTGGTAGTTCAGAGTGTTAAGATGCTGCGATCGGGGTTTGAATCCCACCTTGTGTCATACTTTTCCCCTTGTATGCACTCTTAATATTTCCTATAATACCACTTATGATAATAATTAAAAGTGATTCCTCGCAGTAATTTGGTCACAGTAAAGGTCGGGGAGTTGAGAGAAGGATTTGCTATGGGTAAAATTAACCATGGTTTTACTGCAGTAATATGTAGTAACCTTGTTATTTGGTGAAATCAATACTTTTGATGCAATGAACCATGGTTTCACAACAGGAATATGCTGTTAATATTGTAACCATGTTTGTGGTTACTATGATTTTACAGCAAAATACTATGGTGATCCTAAGGTGAATTTAGTAAAACTATGGTTCATTTTTGTAAGGTATTGTTAGGTTTAGGCAAGGGGTTGGTGTAGGGTATCAGAGGGACACTAAATAAACACAATACAAATGCTGCAATGATGGCACCATACTATATGTTAGTATTTAAACAGGGGTGTAATACTATATGCCACTAACAATATTTGCACTTAGTGTAAATCTATCACTATTTGCACTTAGTGTAAATCTATCACTATTTGCATTTAGTGAAAATATATTGCTATTTTCTCATAGTGCTAATATTCTCTGCCATTTAAAAATTATTATGTACCTCTCCTGGGTCAAAAATTACCCGAAAGCAATAGGAGGGTTACAAAAATAATTATGGCTCTTTCCAAATTGTACAAAAAAAAAGAAATGTTAACATTTTTGTGTCTATGCGCCAAAATGTAAATCATTATATTAAACAGCAATATTTTCAAATTTTTTACTGATATATTTTCCTTTTTTGAGTGATGACCATAGGCGCAGGAAAAATTTTTTGGCAAGGGGTGCTGCATTTTGGGGGATACAGTACATATGTAAAATGTGTACGAAATATACTTTTTTACATAATAAAAAAATAAATACTGATGTAATTATAGTCCCGAGCAAGTGAACAGTCAGTTCTTTAAATTCATGTGTTGGAAGCAGGGAAAATGGGCAAGTGTAAGGATCTGAGCAACTCTGACAAGCAATGCTGACTGGTCAGAGTGCCCATGCTGGCCCCTGTCCACTGTCGAAAGCACCTACAATGGGCACATGAGCATCAGAACTGGACCATGGAGCAAAGGAAGAAAGTGGCCTGGTCTGATGAATCATGTTTTCTTTTAGATCATGAGGATGGCCGGGTGCGTCTGTGCACTATGGGAAGAAGGCAGGCCGGTGGAGTGTGATACTCTGGGCAATGTTCTGCTGGGAAATCTCGGTCCCTTCATGTGGATGTTATTTTTAAACGTACCACCTACATAAATACTGTTGCAGAGCATGT
Organism: Xyrauchen texanus; assembly: GCF_025860055.1. Classification (NCBI taxonomy): domain Eukaryota; kingdom Metazoa; phylum Chordata; class Actinopteri; order Cypriniformes; family Catostomidae; genus Xyrauchen; species Xyrauchen texanus. The sequence goes on from NC_068292.1 coordinate 32,433,140, forward strand.
ACACCCCTTCATGGCAACTGTATTCCCTGATGGCAGTGGCCTCTTAAAGTAGAATAATGCACCCTGCCACACTGCAAAAAGGATTAATTTGAGGAACAACACAAAGGTGTTGACTTGGCCTCCCAGATCTCAATCCGATTTAGCATCTATGGATGGAGGCCCCACCTCACAACTTACAGGACTTAAAGGATCTGCTGCTAACATCTTGGTGCCAGATACCACAGGACACCTTCTTATGGAAGCCCAGGAACCAGGAGTGCCATTTACAAAAGAATGAAGGAATAAATTATAAATCTATTAATTTGAAAATAAAAATGTGAATAAACCAATTTTTAAATGGACAAAGAAATAGACACATTTAAATGTGTTTAATTAATGCTTAAAAATTTACTCATATTTAGCAATAAAACAGCACATTAATACGTCTTTTAAATGCACTGTGGCAGCGGGGCCGTGGTCGAGCGTCCATCGAGCAGTGCGTTTACACCTGCGCTAGATTATGTCTAACACCTGTCTCTAATTCCAGTGAGCATGCGGAGAGCAGCATATAAGCAGCCACACCAACAGCAGAGAGAGGGAGAGAGTATGGCACGAGAGTCTCACGGTGGAGCTACTGAGTTTATGATAAAGACTTTGTGATGATTGAGGCTGTGACTTGGAGCCTGTGATGCTAAAGAATTTGTGAAGCTGAGTTTGTGAAGCTGAAGAAGTTACTGTGCCATTTGTGACTGTGCTACCCCGAAGTTTGTGATTAAAGCTCAACTGAGACATGAAACATCCTGTCCCAGTGTCCTCCTTCCCTCATACCGTTTGACTCCCTTAAAATCACAAGTGTATCATTTTAAAAATACTTTTTAAAAATGTATTTAGCCATTGCTTTTCTTAATTAATTTGCCAATTTATTTTCCTTATCCGTTTGCCATGGCTTTTCTTTTTCATTTTGCTTTTCCTTGTCTTCCTCAATTGTGAATCAAGTTAACCAATTAACTTTTGAAACAGTTATAAGACACACCGTATCTTCTGCATGCCACTTGAAGAGGATGTAAGGCAGCCTGTCATTGGACGATGCTACAAGCAGTTTACCTGATATTATTGGATCTGCAAAACCCATGCATAAGAAACGTATGCAAAGCATATCAGAAGTTAGTGGTGGCTCGTTCACTGTTACTGTGAAATGCTGAATGCGGCACTACCTGAGCCTGCACAGTGATATAGGTCCATGATGGGAGCTGGTAACCTTGATGCTGTCAACAGACCCAACCTCTTGATCTGCAGCCCAAACTGAAACACATGAAAGAGGTGAGCAAGAGCAATGACATGAGTCGCTGGAGAAGCCGATGGACTTTCCAGAAATTATACTGAAGAAAACACAGATCCCCTTTCAGTTATATCACATTCATTTTAAAAACACTGTATTATCTTTAAATAAAATATTTTTATTAAAATAATTGCCTGTGTATGATCGAGAAAAGGCAGACTCTCTGAATGACGGTCAGCTGAGAATACAGAGAAGGCAAGCGAGCACACTTTTGTGGAACAAATCAGAATCAGTTTTATTGTCAAGTATGCTTACACATACAAGGAATTTATCTTGGTAACAGGAGCTTCCAGTGTACAACAATAAATAACAGCAACAAGACATTAATAATAAAATACTAAAAAATGTAATACAATTTTTTTTATACAAATTTAATAGAAAATAAAGTATATATAGAACACAATACGACAAATATATATATATATATATATATATATATATATATATATATATATATATATATACAAACATATACAAACATATACATACATACACATATATACACAGACATACATGCGTTCAAATCTAAATACAAATCTGTTGTATACAGTGCAAGGGAATGTAATGGTAGAAGAGGTTGTATGTGTTGGATAAATATAAAAAGACTAGACTGTGAATTGTACATAATTATTGCTCAATGGGGCAGTTTTAACTGTTCATGAGATGGATAGCCTTAGGGGGAAAAAACTGTTGATAGTGTTTAATGAATGTTGTGTATTACTTATGTGTATTAAGAAAGTGTCTCATTCAAATTCAAATTAAAATGAATATATATTTTCCACACAAACCTGCTGTGTATATCTGTTTATAATGTCGCTGTAACAAAGCTCATAAAAGGAGACAGCAGGAGCTGACTGAACAGTCCACATATCTCCTTTATTCTTAATGAAAAACAAAACAGCTTTCCAGCAGCAACTTAAATCGAGCTTTTCAGCCACCCACACACTAACTCTGCTTTTCAGCTCAACAGACACATGGAACAGGACTCTCTCCCTCTTCTCCGGCATCTTCCTTTTAAACTTTTCCGCACCCTCACCAGAACAAGACACCGGTGTTATACTGATCATAAACAGGTGACAATCCTTACTGTTCTCATCTCCCCATCTCGCTCTCCCTCCACACACTAATGCTCGACCACACCCATTTGTGCTTAATCTTCTGTTGCGCTCATCTTCACATATTGTCCAGTGTTGGGGAATAGCTAACTACATGTAGCGACGCTACTACCTTAACTACATTTTTCAGTAGCTTGACAGTAGCTCAGCTGCTTTTAAAACAGAGTCTGCCTGCTGATCAGAATCAGGCAGTGTCATCTTCTTCTTTTGTAATGGCAGATCACAAACTAAAATAGTGAATAACCATTACCTACTGAGAGCTTATTACAGCTCACTTGGATAAGAAGTGATTGTCTGAAGGTTATGTAAAGCGAGCAACCAGTTTGTTTACCTTTACAAGGCGTACAGGGGCAGGTAAATCTGAAAATTATGAAAGAACACCGTTTTATTCTTCTATGTAACAAAGAATGTTTCAGACACTTTGTTCTTAATAGATCTCACAACAGCATATTTACCTTTACTATTTTAAATAAAATAATTCAAAAAGTTGTTATTGCCTTTTGAGGGATTTTCTAAATATGTTTATTTAGCTTCTCATCATCTGTGCTTTACTGGGAGCAGCGAGTGAATTATTATTAAAATATTTATAAATATATATTATTATAATAATTACTCTTTATGCAGAACTATTTGATTTCTAAATTTCTTAGCATTTAATTAACTATTATTTTCATGTAAAATAAATAAAATGATTGGGGAAAAAAAATAATTTATGGCATGTATTATTATGCAACTATTTTTTTTACTTTTTTCACTTAGGAGTCAATTTTAAAATTTTTGGTTGATGCATTTTTTTCGAAAGAGCCATACCACAAACTAATAATTTACTATTTTCAAAAACAAAGTATTTCAATAAATTAATTTGTATATATTGCCCATAGACTACTCAAAAACAAACAAATGTGCAAAAATTAATAGGTAACATGTTGCAATATGGAATTGAGTATACGAGTTTGTGCAGGTCTGTGACGTTTCTGACAGGCAGGCGACAGGAGCAGACGAAGACGATGATGAAGTGAACCCAAGTGCAGTTTATTTACATAAGTGATTTATCCAAAACGTGAATCCAAAACATAGCAACATAAACAAATTGACTTAGACTTGACAGGCTTAGCATGAAATGAAATTCCTAGAGCTGGCCGTCCAGCCAAACTGAGCAATCGGGGGAGAAGGGCCTTAGTCAGGGAGGTGACCAAGAACCCGATGGTCACTCTGACAGAGCTCCAGCGTTTCTCTGTGGAGAGAGGAGAACCTTCCAGAAGAACAATTATCTCTGCAGCAATCCACCACAGCCAGACAGAAGCCACTCCTCAGTAAAAGGCACATGACAGCCCGCCAAAAGGCACTTGAAGGACTCTTCAGACAATGAGAAACAAAATTAATTGGTCTGATGAAACAAATATTGAACTCTTTGGCCTGAATGGCAAGCTTCATGTCTGGAGGAAACCAAGCACCGCTCATCACCTGGCCAATACCATCCCTACAGTGAAGCATGGTGGTGGCAGCATCATGCTGTGGGGATGTTTTTCAGCGGCTTGAACTGGGAGACTAGTCAGGATCGAGGGAAAGATGAATGCAGCAATGTACAGAGACATTCTTGATAAAAACCTGCTTCAGAGCGCTCTGGACCTCAGACTGGGGTGAAGGTTCATCTTCCAACAGGACAATGACCCTAAGCACACAGCCAAGATAACAAAGGATTGGCTACGGGACAACTCTGTGAATGTCCTTGAGTGGCCCAGCCAGAGCCCAGACTTGAACCCGATTGAACATCTCTGGAGAGATCAGAAAATTGCTGTGTACCGACGCTCCCCATCCAACCTGATGGAGCTTGAGAGGTCCTGCAAAGAAGAACGGGAGAAACTGCCTAAAAATAGGTGTGCTTATAAGTGTGCATCATACTCAAAAAGACTTGAGGCTGTAAATGGTGCCAAAGGTGCTTCAAAGTATTGAGCAAAGGCTGTGAATACTTATACACATGTGATTTTTTTTTATTTGTAATAAATTTGCAAAGATTTCAAACAAACTTCTTTCACGTTGTCATTATGGGGGTATTGTTTGTAGAATTTTGAGGAAAATAATGAATTCAATCCATTTTGGAATAAGGCTGTATCATAACAAAATGTGGAAAATGTGAAGCGCTGAGAATACTTTCCGGATGCACTGTCCCTTCTAAATGCTTATTCTTAGAGTTTTCTGTTTTTATTTGAATGTGAACACCCAGGTCACATACAGTCAACATTCTTTACTCTTTGATTAGCCAACATTCTATAGCTGTATACATTGTACACTCTTGCATCCCTCAATCTGTCAGATGCTCTGCGAGTAAGATGCTGGTGTTTTTCATTAACATGTGCCCTACCTGTCTGTCCAGCACATGAGGACAAAAGGACCTCTGAGCTTCCTGTCTGTCCCGAGTCACAGAGAGCCCAATCACATGGCCTGCGGGACCCCAAACAGTGTCTGATGGATGCTATGGTCTTGAGGACGATTTGAAGGGTCTTCATGAACTCTAACTCAGAAGGGGACAGCACACCATTCCTTTAATTCTGTGTGTATTATGATTTCTTAGTACAGCTATAGAGAGCAGGCAACAACTATGAAGTCATATGCTCATTTAAAACAGATCAACTATTAAGATTTTTGTAAATGTATATCTTTTTTTTTAAAAACATATATTGGCCACAAACACTGCACTTTATTTATGAATGCCTTTGTTTAAATGTTACAAACTATCAACAAAGTAGAATTTATTTAAAAGGAATATATTACAAACAATTTCCAAGCAAAATATTTCACAAAAATATTTTTTTTGGGGGGGGGGGGTTTAAAATTACAACATTAGAAAACACTAAAACTACCTTTGATTAGTTATGCAAAAATGGCTATGAAAAGGTAGGTCTTAGAAAAGGTAGCATCATTTGTTTTCAGATACCGCTAGGTTTGAAATTTTGTTTTTAATATGATAAAAAGTTTCCAAATACATTGAGGCCACTGTATTTATTTTAGTATTCATTTAACCATTTATTTGGTGTTGATTGGCAACAGTGAGTTACTACTTTATTTTAACCTTTGTATGTAACGACTAAGAAATTCTTGCATTCTACATTTTCACACAACAGAACAATCTGACTTGACTCTTATCCTGAAGTTTGTTTGGATGTAGAAATAGCTTTGCTGAATTGATAATATCCTTGGAGTGAGCAACAAATCTTGACTGGAATCTAGATCTTGATGTTATTCTCATCAACTGCATGCAGATGACATCAACGTTAGTTTATATTATGTAAAGTCTGTTCTAGACAGCGGGAGGAAAAAGCTCAGAAGGGAAAGTCGCTTCAGATTTTTGTACATATCAATCAATTTCTCCCTTCAAACCAGACAGCATGAAAAATTCCTACATTTGACAAGATGTTTGTTTTTTCATGCCTCCAGCTCAAATCTTTTTTCAGCGTTTTTCACACTAGTACATTTTTATTTGCCTTGGGGGTCTCCATCATTTCTCCAGCAATCACAGCATGTTAAAAATCTAAGTAGTTGTCTTATGTATTCACACTACATGAGAGTCCTGCCCTTGAGCTCTTTTCATTAATTAATGCAAAATGTGGTTTGTCAGTGTAATGCTGTAGCATCTGATACATTTTACATTTATGCATTTGGCAGACGCTTTTATCCAAAGTGAATTACAGAGCCCTTATTACAGATACAATCCCCCCGAGCAACCTGGAGATAAGTGTCTTGCTCAAGGACACAATGGTGGTGGCTGTGGGGATCGAACCGACAACCTTCTGTTTAACAATTTAGTGCTTTAGCCCACTACGCCACCACCTAATTATCTCTTACACCCACATTTACATCCACATTCTCATAGCTTGTGCCACAGTTTAACAAACAAAAGTGCAAATTAGAGCTTTCAGCAGTAAATATTTTAATATATACTGTACAACATGCTTTCAGAACCCACACACATGCTTCTTAATTAAAAGGTACAGTAAATAACGTTGAATAGGTAGTAAACTGACACAATGTTTGACATGGTGGGGTTTCATATAATTATCCATCTGATAGCAATAATGTTTTATTCCACAAGAATAAATAAATACATTTATTCCACAGAAACAAAATATGTAAATAAATGAATAAAACACATGAAATACTGTTCTTTCCAATCAGTCCTACACAAGAAATTGCAGATGGCCAGACCCAGCCAGAATGTGCATGCAAAGAATTGCGACATTTTTCATTCATAATGTCTTGGTTACTGTTGTAACCTCCATTCCCTGATGGAGGGAACGAGACGTTGTGTCGATTTAGTGACACTAGGGGTTGCTCTTGAGAGCCCCGAACACCTTACATTCTTTAAAAAAGGCCAATGAGAATTGGCGAGTGGAATTTGCATGCCACTCCCCCGGACATACGAGTATAAATGAACTTGAATGCGATTCCATTCAGGTTTTTTTGTCTGGCAAGGTCCGGCCATTTCAGCAGCTAGTACAGTGTTGTGACAAGAGGGACCCAATGTCTCATTCCCTCCATCCCTTCTGTCACTCACTCAACATTGTGTCTATGTAGTGTGCCTAGGGGTCCCTATAGAAAAACACCACAACAGCTGAACCATGATATGTGAACTGCTGATGCAGATGCAAGCTTCCATCTGGGAAGGTGTCCTATTCCTTTCATATTCTTTCAGGGGGTAAAGACCCAGTGGAGACCACATCCTCCTCAAAAGGGGTGGTAAACATGTGGGAATACGACACATGAGCTCAGCAGCTGCACATGGAAAAGGAGCGGTGGTAGGTCAGGGCTCTACAGTGCGAGTATTCCACTCGCATTTGCCCCTAAAAATAGATATGTGTGAACTGGAAAAATGATTTACGAGCACAGTGTGTGATTAAAGATTACAAACGTAACCCCCCCTTTTTAAGATATTTGTTTAAAAATTACAAAACCCACATTCCATCTGGGATGATGGCCGCGTTGAGAAAGTGGGCTTTGTCAGCAACCATCATCTCGACCAGATTCAGCCACAGGTTGCGTTCCTGGACCACCAAGGTGGACATAGTCTGCCAGAGTGCTCGCGGTGTGACCTTCGTCACCCAGAGGGCGAGGTCGGTTGTGGAGCGCAGCTTCTGCAGCACATCGGGATCAGGACTACCCACGTGCAGTTCTTTTAGTGCCCTGGTCTGGTGTACCTGCACGATAGCCATGACAGGGTGGAAGTGGCCTGTCCAGCGGCACTGTAGGCATCATACCCGTGGGTAGAAGGCACAGCACGGGGCAGCTATAATGGCTCACCGCGGAAGAAGGAAAGCCGTGAACACAAAGTTGCCATGGTTATATTTTCACAATGAGAACATGAGCCATCCACAAACACTGCCTCAGTGTGATCACTGCATAGACATGTGAGGCAGTGCCCATGGCGGTCGAAGCGGAGAGATAATGACCGCAACCAGGAGTCACACAAAGACGGAAATGCATCTTTAAAAAGACGCGTCTTTAAAAAGACGTTTGACGTCAATGTGTGTGCTCTAATAGAGAAAATATACTCTTTAGCAGGAATATATACTCTTTTAGTGCTGTCGAAGCAGCCAGTGGCGAAATCTTCCCTCAATGTGCAGAAGGAGAGAAAGCCACTGGAAATGCGGCATATCCAACATTATACGCTTCTTAAGAGGTGAATAGAACAGCAGCAGTATTCGGCTCTGAAGAAAAAATCTGAATGGAATCGCATTCCAGCTCCTTTTATACCGTATGTCCAGGGGAGTGGCATGCAAATTCCACTCTGCAATTCTTATTGGCCTTTTCTCAAAGAATGGGAGGTGTTTGTGCCTCTCAAGAGCGACCCCTAGATTCACTGCATTGACACAACATCAAGTGAGCGACAGAAGGGGAACATTTCTATAGATTCCTCACCCCCTTACCGTTTATTAATTGTTTTGGTTATTTTCATTGTGCTTGCAGTGACATTTAACACTTTTCATTATGTTTAAATCCCTTCTGCAGATTTCTCAGAAAATGCACAAAAGGCAGCAGCATTTTTTTGTGGGCCTGCTGCAGATGGCTTGTTTGACTATACATTTGTATAAATTGCTCAAGTGAAGATAACTTAACATTTACAAGGAGAACAAATGTCCTTCACAGTTTTGTCTTAAATTGAACATGTCAGCTATCATACAAATTGTTGGACGGCTTTTGGCCTCAATACTATGTCTCACTGAATTTGTCTAAGAATAATGTTTCTTAAACACTAGGAGGTCATTTTCTGGGAGGAGCTTCTTGCTCATAATAAACTAAAGCCACTTTTTATGTTGTTTCAATTAATGCAAATAACTGATAATGTCTATCCTTATTATGAACTTTTAGAATTTGTTCTATCTGAGATTAAAACACACCCACATCTGTGCTCTGTTTGGATTGGGGGTCTGTGCTTTCTTGGTGTCGGTGTGTTAAAGGTGCACATTTCCTCATTAAAAAAGTTTAACTCCTAAAGACATGAATTGTAATTTTGCAATATATGTATGAAATCATGGCCACTCACATTAAAATGAAGACTCGAGTCATATTAGTAATCTTATAAAAGCTGTTTTATTATACATGGTGAGTGTCCGCACATGGGGGCTGCCATGTTAGAGTCATATGACCAGGTGAATACTACTCGCTTAATCTCAGTAACCATCTTGAAATTGGACACTTTCACTCTTGGATTAAATTAATCATGGCTGACTGTGAATAAAACATTTCTACTATGGCATCTGTAACTGAAAACTATTGACTTTGAATGATGCTGCATCCACACCACTAGGTGTAAATGTAAGTCAAGATGACACAAAGACAAAAGTTACTGAGTGCACCTTTAAGATGACATTAGTTTTGTTATGGGCTCAGGTGTTTTGGTCCACACTTGGCAGCACGAGAATCAGAGAGCAGAGAAAATTAGTTTGCAGACAGCTGATAGTACAGTTCAGAGTCAGACACAATGATGAACTAACCAGAGCAAAGTAAAGAACAGTTGGTATTTTGTGTGTGCACTGCTATTAAATTAAACATCAGGCACAGATATATTTCAAATAAATCATTAATGGATTAATAATTAAGATTACTGCTTCTGAAAACTATGAATCATACATCAGACAGTGACTGAATGAGATTTCAAGACAAATAAATAAGTAACATACCGGCTACAAATATCTCATTCCTACACAGGAGCAATCATTTTTAACTTTTTCCCTTTTGCTTTTATTTTTTATTTTTTTGAGTGACATTTGTTTGTAGTAATTATTAAACTTTCAGATTTTTTTTCAACCTGACACAGTATAGGTAAGAAACAGTATGTTAATTAAAACTTGGTCTGTCACTATTGATTATTCTTGTTATCGAGCAATCTAAAGATTATTCTGACAATTAATTTAGTAATCGCAACGTTCTTTAATAACTCAGATTGCATAAAGTTGTCAGGTTTGGCTAAAATGCATTCATTAGCCTAAGCTTTTATGTACTCAACGATTGAATAACAACAACAAAACTATTGTGCAAACACTATCTAAAGCCAACAGAAACCCAAAGCAGATATACTGTATATAATATATATATATATATATATATATATATATATATATATATATATATATATATAAACACACACAGCCAAAATTTTGGAGTAATGTACAGATTTTGATGTTTCGGAAAGGAAATTGATCCTTTAATTCACCAAAGTGGCATTCAACTGATCAGAAAGTATATTCAAGACATTACTGATGTAAAAACCAACAATCACTCAAACACCTTATCCTTGAGAAATCAGGCTAAATTGCTAATTTGGTACTAGAAAAACACTTGCCATTATATCAATCACTGCTGAAAGCTATTTGGTTTGTTAAAATAAGCTTATCATTGTTCTTGTGTTTGTTTTTGAGTTGCCACTTTATGCAATAGACTGGCATGTCTTAAGGTCAATGTTAGGTAAAAAATGGCAACAAAAAAAAGAAACAGCTTTCTCTAGAAACTCATCAGTCAATCATTGTTTTGAGTAATGAAGGCTATACAATGCTTGAAATTGACCAACAACAAAAAAAAAAGATTCATACAAAGGTGTACACTACAGTCTTTAACCCTCTTGGGTCTGAGGGTGTTTTGGGCCCTGGAGAAGTTTTGACACACCTTGACATTTGTGCTTTTTTCAGTTGCTTAAAAACATATTAATAAAAACTAATTGTCTGTATACTGTACACTGTATTCAGCACAAACTCGGCTACAATATTATGCGAGGCCATATAAAACATAAACATTTGTCCACAAGACTTTTTAGAACTGGATCTTGTAGCCTAGAGTTTTTGCTACAAAATGATATGAAAACCATCCTGATCACTCATTCATACAAAACAACTTAGTAATTTAACTTTTGTAAGACACTTTTAGTGTTAGAAAGGTAATATGCGAGGAGGTGTGAATTATCACAAATATTGATGTGATTCACTCCTGAGGAGACAAAAAACCCTCCCCTGGGCCTATCAATGAGGAATGTGACAGAAAGAGAATGAATGTGAGGAGACTTAATGATCAAAATCAAGTTAAGTTAAAAGAAGTAATCTGACTATACATTTTCTTTACATAAAGACTTCACTTATAAATCTTAGACCTACACTACTGTTTAAAAGTTTTAAAAGTCTCTTCTGCTCACCAAGGCTGCATTTATTTGATCCAAAATACAGTAAAAATTGCTTTGTTTCATACAGATTACATTGCAGGAGAATATTTGTTTTAAATTTGAATTGTTTTATTTAAAAGTAGACATTTTAAGCTTTCTTTAGTCATATGTTTCATGTTTGTGTGAGAGGTTCAGTTAATATTTGTTACGCATTTCAGAAATATGGTCAGTCACACAGAGACTGCTGAAAGCGCACCCTTTTTATTTTCTTTGTTTTACAAAAGCACAAAGACCCTTTATAGTCTCTAATGATGTCTTATATTTATCTGTATGCCTCAAAATGATGAAGTATTTTAAGTTGTTTCTGCTATAATGATGAAATAAATCCAGCAGGATGCTCCAGTGTCATCGGTGTAGCAGTGGTATGAGAAACTATGTGCCTGAATGATGGGTCCCAGTGATGTTGTGTATATTGAGAAGAGAATTGGCCCAAGCACTGTTCCCTGAGGTACCCCAGTAAGTAGTTGATGTGGCTTGGATACCTCACCTCTCCAGGCTACCTTGAAGTACCTACCTGAGAGATAGGAGTTAAACTAGTCAAGCACAGTTCCTGTAATACCCAGCGAGGAGAGGGTAGAGAGCAGAATCTGATGGTTGACTGTGTCAAAGGCTGCAGAAAGGTCCAGCAGAATCAGGATGGATGATCTGGATTCAGCTTTCGCCCGTCTCAGAGTCTCAGTGACAGACAGCAGGGCAGTCTCAGTGGAGTGTCCAATTTTGAAGCCTGACTGATTGTCATCCAGCAGTTTGTTTTGTGAGAGATAGGCAGAGATTTGATTGAAAACTGCCCTTTCAAGTGTTTTTGCCATGAATGGGATGAGAGGCTGGTCTGTAGTGTTCTATTTGTGTGGGGTCAAGTCCAGGTTTCTTCAGCAGCGGGGTTACTCGCAGGTAGGATGGATGGAGAGATGGCCTGGAGAAGGTGAGAAGGAATGGGGTCAAGGGAACAGGTGGTGGGAGAGGAGGAGTTTAGAGACCTCAGTGTCAGTCAGAGGAGAGAATGTAGAGACAGAAGAGTTGCATACTGGTAACAGCTGTTTGATTGGGTGTTGTGCTTTGAATGTGTTGCTGATGGTTGTAACATTTTTTGTAAAAAATGTGGCAAAGACGTCTGCTGTCAGTGATGTGTCAGGTGGTGGTGGTTGGCCAAGCAGTGTGTTAAATGTTCTAAACAAACTGCAAACAAAGTGTCTGTGGTGTTGTTGATCCTGTTCTGGTAAAATTAGGTTTTTGCAGAATTAACATTATTAGAAAAAGTTGCAAGCAGAGACTGACATTTATCTAGATCTGCTGGATCTCTAGATTTCTGCCATCTCCTCTCAGCTGCCCTGGGATCAGTCCGATGTTCCTAAAGGACGTCAGACAGCCAAGGGCTGGGTGATGTAGTATGTGCTGGCCCAGAGGAGAGAGGACAGATGTTGTCTAGACAGGTTGTTAAAGTAGAGTTTAGTGTTTCTGTGGCAGTGTTTACATCAAGCATGGAAAATACTTTTTGTGTGGGAAGAGAGGTAGAGACAGCAGTGGAAAGACAAGAGGGTGAAAGTGAACGGAGGTTACGGCGAAAGGAAACCAAAGGTTGAGTATGTTTTAATGTAGATGGGAGAGTCATGTAACGGAGTAACAAGAATATTTGAGTTTATACAGTTACGTGTAAAAATGAGGTCCAGCTGGTTGCCCGATCTGTGAGTAGTCTTTCCAAGTGAAATGAGGCCAGAAGAGTATTTAGTTCCGTGGCCAGGGGCTTGTCTTGGTGTATGTGTTGTAAATCACCAAGAACCACAAGTGGCCTACCATTATCCAGTAAAGAGGATAGTAGGACATCCAACTCTTCCAAAAATTTGTCAGCTGACCTGGAGGGCAATAGAAGACGACAACATGTATTTTTGTGGGTTGTATTGTAGTGATAGCATGGAATTCAAAAGTAGTATTGTTACATAGAGATGCGTGTTGTGAAAAAGGTCCAGTTGTTATGAATTAGCAAACCTGTTACTCCACCGCTACCGTTGTGTCAAGGGGTGTGAGAGAAGGAAAGGTTTTTGGAGAGAGCAGAAGGTGGTGCTGTATCCTCCGGACGTATCCATGTTTCCGTCAATACTAGGATGCTAAGGATGGACTGTGGCAAAGGCTGGAATGAAGTCAGCTTTGTTCACAGCTGACTGGCATTTCCAGAGCCCCACTGTAAAAGAGAGCGGAGCAGCTGCTGAAGTGCAAAGTGGCCGTAGGTTGTGTAGGTTGCGTTTGTTCTGGCATCAATACTGTGTAGATTGTCTATAACACATATCAGGGATGTGCTTGAAGGCATGTGTTAATTGTGAAGAAGACATGTGAGTATTTAGATGGCAAAAAATAAGTAAAGATGGAATTAAAAGATAATTAAGTGCTAAGGTGAGTGGCACCTTGTCGGTGTCCTTTCTCTGTGGACTCGCACAGGTAGGCTGGCTGGTCTATACATATGTAGGTCTTCACACAATTATAAGAGGCTTGCAGCAACTATTCGCCAAATTCCTGCCTGACAATCTCTGTCGCATGAAGCACAGTTGTGTTCGGAATAAAACAGTTGCTTGAGAGTAGCAGCAAATGACAGAGTGGAAACAATGCCCAAACGAAAGAGCAAATTTACAGAAGATTTGCACAAAAAATCCCCATGCTTTCGTCCAGGTCAAGATCCGTGGGAAGCAGAATGGTTTACATGTAAAGCTGGCACTTATGTATTAGTTGCTAATAAAGGTGCAAGTGGTGCACACATTAGCTCTGCGAAGCATTAAGGGTCAGCAAAAGGTGAAAGTTCATAAAATAAACTTTTTGCGATCAGGTAAATTTGTTATCACATTGCTTCATTTTCCATGGCCATTCAAAATAAAAGTAAATGAAGGTATACTCATGGCATCAAATATTTTATTTTAGTACATGGACATTCAAAAGAATGTTGGATATATGTTATACTAATAGTGTCTTTTTCACTGTAGTAAAGTTTGCATTCAGTGTAGCTGTCTGAATGTGACAATTGTCTGATTTACCTCTGTACTGTGGGGAAAATGAACATTCAGGAAACACCTCACTTATATTTTCACGTGTTGCACGAAGACATGAATCGGCATCTTTCAGCTCGTTGAAAATGCATTTTTTCATTATTTAGGGCATTTGAGCTGACTGACAGGATGACACAGAGCGCGAGCGCTAGGCATATGACGTCAATACTATGGTAACCAGACACATTTTGGCTGATTTGCTGAAGACTAGAATGAATGTATCCTCAAATCAACATGTGACGCAAAAAAATATTTTCTTCTCTGCAAAGGATACCAGAGACAATAGCAAAAATGAAGAGATTGGTCCTGGATGTGTATGACTTTCTTCTGCAGAGCACCAATTAAGATTTTTAGAAAAATATCTCAGCTCTTTTGGACCATACAATGAAAGTGAATCGGTGCTAAAATATTGAAGCTCCACAAATCACATAAATCAGCATAAAAGTAGTCTAATCCATGTGCCTCCAGTGGTTTAATCCTTGTCTTCATAAGAAATATGATAGAAGTGTTGAGAAACAGATCAATATTTACTTTATTTATATTTAACTTTTTTACTAAGAATTCTCCTCTCTGCTCAGCGAATCTCCACTTTAAATTTCACATTGTTCTTCTTATAAGAGTAATTTATAGCAAAAAAATTACTTGAATATAGATTTTTTTTTTCACCCACACCTGTTATACCAATTCTGAAGTCATGGATTAAACCACTGGAGTTGTATGTATTACTTTTATGCGGCTTTTATGTGATTTTTGGTGCTTCAAAGTTCAGGTCACCATTCACTTACACTGATAATTAAATTACAGGCTATGTAATAGACACATAATTTAGTGAGCAGAAATATAAAATTTACCTCAATATGTTTCTTCAAATAAACTAAAATGACACTGTCAAGCAATTGGCCTTTTCACAGCGAAAATCCCTTTTAGGTGTGGCCGTGATGTGTTGAACTGTATTTGAGGCATTCTCCATTGATTGGCATGGTGCCAAATCTGCAGCTGCTGTTAAAATGGGTTACATGTGATTTGATTTGACGGGAGTCACAAGACTCTCCTAGCCAATCAGGTTGATAGAAAAAAATAAATTTAGGACAGGGAAGTAGTTTTGATATGTTGTTTTAGTAAACTGTGAGAGATGTTAAGTGGGTGACTTGACTCAATTAAGTTCTTAACCATGGCAAATCCGTGATGCAAGCACCGCTTTGGCTACACAAACGCCACATGAGCAGTTGTCAGGTCCCGTGCCATGCGAAACTGCCTTGTAGTTTGTAGTACATCATAGGCTACATTCCTGTCATGTGTTCGTCATGCCAGCCACCTCCGTAATCAATGTTATACAGCAGTCTCCGTAGTAACATTCAAGCGTAGCCTATTGGTTGACTGAGTGTGCCGCTCTGCAGGTGTGTTTGCTCAACATGGTAAAAAAAACTCTAGCTACATCTACAACATCAGGGGGTGCTACAGCTGCTTGCAGACAAAGTGTCCATCTATTTCTGTTTCGTTATTTTAATTATTTATTTTATTAATTGCAACCAATCAAATGCCATGGACTCCCATACCCTCTCAAATCCAGAGTCCCAAAGGCTCGAGCTTAAGTAAAAATGCATCTGTGACAAGTCCAAGTCCATTAAAATTGGACTTGTGACTCGGACTCGAGGCTGAACTTGAATACCCCAACTCTAAGTGGTAGGATTAAATAGCAAAAAATGTTTACGTTATATTTGTACATAATATAAATAGCCTATATTTTAGATGGCTGGGTCAAATGAAGTGGCCAGTATAACTCTACAGTGCATCAAAATAAAAAAAAATGAGGAGGTTAATACATTCAGTGACCTATATGAGAGTGTTGAGATCCTTTGAAAATTTGGTTCAACATTTTGGGATTCCCAAATCTCACTTCTTTAGGTATTTACATCTGCGCCACCTGCTCTGTATTTTTTTTGGGGAATAGCATACAAAGCGGCAGATTTTTGTGTGTGTGTATAATCTCCTCTCTAAATTGTGTTTGAACAGGTTTGAGATTGGGTCAGTTCTCATGCAATTTAACAGTAAATTACTGTAACTATTTTCATGCTCATTTTTTCCTAAAGAATACAGCTCAGTTTGACAGTAACACTTAAACCAGTTACTACAGTGAGGCACGTTGGAGAATACAGCAGTAATACTGTAAAAACAACAAAATCGACAGAAACATACTGTGAACAGTATTCCCAGTTGAAGTTGAAAATAAAGCAATAATACTGTCAAAACAACAAAAATCATTTACAGTGCATAAAATAATGAATGAAAATCTGAATATTATAGAACTGTCCTTAGAATTCTCAGGGCTTTAATTTGATCTTCTTTACTTGCTATATCTCTATATTACAAAATAGAGGACTTACTGGATGACTTAACTACTCCACTCAGTTCTGTGCTATTACTCTAAAAATTGGCACTTTGTCTCGGATATCGTGTCTCATTGGTTGTCTGAGACGCAATGAGATTCAGTGAGGTTTGATGTAATCTACATAGCCTTTATATTTGATTTATGAGCTTTATAATTTATTTGATTTGAGTGTGAATAACCACTTAAATCTGTTCTTCGTACAACATGATCATATGACTTCAGAAGACTTCGAATATCCTGCATGAGTAATATTGATTACTGTAAATGAAAAAAAGTCTCAGTTCATTTGCATTATGGCCAATAATCCCTTTGAAGACTTTTATCAAAGTTCCCCTTTTATTTTCCATGGAAGAAAGTACTTAAGGTTTTGGAGCACAATAGGGTGAGTAAATAATGGCAGAATTTTCATTTTTGGATTAACTATTCCTTTAAAGCAGAGCAACATTTCAAAAAGATTTCAAAAGAAATCTTAGGTGGGTATGTCACATTAATGTCATGCAATTAAAATGACATAATGCACGTGGGTTTGATCTTCAAAATGTAAGAGTTTAAAGAGATGTAGTTTCTGTAGCACTTCTGTTTAAAATGAGGAAAATATAGGTGCTAGTGATATAGGTAAAAGTGGGCCGGAGGGGGCCACCAACAACTCATTATGAATGATTCATATTCAACATTAGATGAAAGTCCCAGTTTCTGCCTTTGATGTGCAGGCTAACACATTGGCTTTGAGGGCACAGCAGCCCAGGGTGGATCACCTCTGCATCATATCCCATTTGTTTATTGACTCGCTCGCAATGCTTGGAGCAGTTCTTTTAGTGAAGGACTGCTTGCAAGATTAGGTAAACATCCCTGTGGTCATTTCCAAAGAATCTCTCTACAGTAAGTTTACTTCTAAAAGTAATAAATATAAAAGAGGTGGGTTGCTGAGTCTTAAAATTAAATATCAGATGTTGGCAAATTAAGCTGGAGCTGTTATGACAGGGAATATGACTTTGTATTCTTGCCTTTAGAAAACAAGAGACATCTTGCATTCTGCCAAAGCATGGATGTTGTGACTTGTGAAAGCATGTCTAGATGTCCATCTACATTAATTGGAAGCTGAGCCACAGAGAGCTGAACTTTGACTGTTCAAAGTGTAGAGGTAAACTATTGTTTCGTTACTGAACCAGAAAGCTGTAAAGTGGAGCTAAGTTCTAAAGCAAATCTGGGCAGTTTGAATGAACAGTTTTAACATCTCTATTTAGTCTATATAAAGCCTCAACAAGTATTTGGACACTTCTGCCAGTAAAAATAATCAAGCTCTTTCTTTCTTCTTTTTTATTATTTTTTTTTTAAAGTATTCTGTACTGTTTAGTATTGTTAAAAATTATAACAACAGTAGTCGGACACTCTCTGTTTGTCACTTTTAGTGGTCCTAATAAATGTGATAAACTACACCTGTGGTTACTCTGTAAGGACACCAGTGTGAGCTGCTGATCTTCTTAGATTTTCATGCATAACAGTCTCTAGAATTTACTCCGAATGGTGCCAAAAACAAAAAAACATCCAGTGAGTGACAGTTCTGTGGATGGAAATGTCTTGTTAATGAGAGAGTTCAACAGAGAATGACCAGACTGGTTCAAACTGACAAAGTCTACAGTAACTCAGATAACCGCTCTGTACAATTGTGGTGAGAAGAATATTATCTCAAAATCTATTATCTATTCTGAGATGTGGGTTGGCGCTGTTTTGGTGACACGAGGGGCCCTAAACAATTTTAGGCAAGTGGTTTTAATTTTGTGGCTGACACATTTATACACAGATATCCTAATTTTGCAGAGATATGACCCAGTATCTGATGCACAGTTAGGTAGTTATAAGACTTATTATGTGAGTGTACAAAGTTTAACAACAATATCTAATGTCAATGGCGGCATCCCAAGAGAGTAAATGCACTTTGAGCTTGGTCTACTGCTTTTCAGACAATGCACCAAGAAGAGACATTACAAGAAGTCTGATATGTGTTGTTCTGCAAATGCAAGGCATCTCAAGATATACAATATGATGGCTTATAGCCTGAAGAAGGCATGCATGTAATCTTTTCTGATATAATTTCTTACAAGTACAATGTACAATACTAATTCATATCACATATGCTGTCACTCTTTGGCCAGTTTATTCACAGCCATATAGTCTATGTGCAAGTGATACATGCATGCAGAATTGATTTCACAAGAGTTTTTTACATTTGACTTTATACTTTGACCCATGTGGCCCTTAGTGACAATATATGCATGCTAAATATCAATGGGAATACATCAGACATTTTGACAATGTGAACAAAGAAAATAAAAAAGGCTTCTCAGCTAGACCAAAGAAAAAAACTTAAAGAAGGGTGCATAATGATATTAGCTAACCAGATTATCTTTTTTTACCATTGCATATAAATATATAACTGGCATAATGAGTCAATTCTGAGACAAATACAGTGCAATATAATGTGATTACTATGGGAATGCTTCTCCCGTGGGCAGTTACACCACCAACTACCCATTGTGTCTTCTCTGCATCTATGTTTTGTTTCAATTACACACTTTCAGCATGAGCTGGTCACACATCACTCTATGACAAACAATGAGTTTGAACTGTAACTACTCCTCTCCTGTGTAATGTTTAGCATTTCAATTTTTCATAATTTACCTTTTTTGATTAGGGGGAAATTCTGTACACTGAGAACTTTTCCATTCAAATCAGACTTCTCTAAAATTTCAATAAAAGCCTCCTGTGGAGCTGCTTACACAGCCTTATGTTTTTCTATGCAACCTAATTAGGGCCATAACCGCAATTATAGATTGCCATCCATATGTAGCTCACTTATTCATATTTCAAATATATACTGTACATACATTTTAACACATAAATATATTTTATTCTAATATACTTCTCCTTTTAGTGTCTACTTTAACCTGCTGAGGAAAAAACGACAAAAAAAAAAAAAACAATTTAAATCAGTTTGGACCAGTTGAAACACTAAGATAGCTGTTAATTGTTAGATGGGCAAAGCTGTTCTGTAACTGGCTATTTAAGCTGGTTATTATCTCTACAAAATTTAACAGCATGAAAGTGGCCAAAACATGCTTAAATTCACATACTGTTGAAAACCAATGAAATGGCTTTAACTTGTCATTTAACCTTGTGTTTTGTCTTCGCAGTAGGCCACTAAGCATAGTTTAAATTAATTTAAACTAATAGGTCTCAGTTTAGGACACTGTCTAGGCTGTCATTAAAGGGTTAAACTTTCGACAAACGGAGTCATGTGACAAAACAACATTGCTACAATTTCAGTGAAGTTTGTCTTTGGGAGAAATGCCAATAAAACTACATTTAGTAAGAAACCTCATTAAGTGTTTACATTGAAACCTATTTGTGTCAAAAGAGTAACATCTTTAGTTTAATTTGATATGCCATTTTGAAAATGTTCACGATTTATCGCATACAGCACACTTTTAAAATGCAAATCGGCACAATTTTAAATACAGTGAATGATACAATGAATGGTATAAAAACCATGGCAAGTCTGACATTTAGTCAGACTTACCATATAAATCCTTTATTCACTGTGGATTATCACAATGAGAATCGATGGGTGCATCCCAAAGCTGGAAAAGTTACATTCAGAGGCTTTATATGGATGTAACCCAGTGGAAAAATGTATGACATTTAACTCTACACATAAATTGGACCCTTAAAGAGACTGAGTTTTGCGACACCTACTTTCCTTTCATGTTGCGCATGTGAAGAGGCAGGCGAGAAATGAGGATCTAAATGCAGCTTTTAATGAAACAATAGATGAACAAAGAACTTTTTTTAAAGCTAAACAAAACACAGAGAACCAGGACATGAACATGACAACACGTGTGAAGACTGACATATAAATCAGGGGAAACAAGGGCTTAAATACTCAAGGGAAAACAAGGAAGCCCTGCGGAAACATTCAGGGAAAGATGAACACTTGGGGAAACAATCAGGTTGAACCAATCATGAAATATAACTACAAAGGACTACAAAAGTAATACAGGAAACAGGAACGGGGAACAAAAAACAAATTTAAACATGATGTCTAGACAAAAACAGGGAATACATGACAGCACATGTGTGCTGCTAGAGACGTGACAACATACGTTGTGCAAGAGAGCTCCCAGTTTTGTTCACCGGTTGACAATTCTTGACTAAATATAACATTTTACACAAAATGCTTATAAACTGCATTAAATGTGTGTTCAGAAGAGTTGTATGCTAAAATTGAGTGTTCGTTATGGATAACTTTTGAAGGATGTATTTGGATTTTATGTGTGGAGCTTAACCACGTTTTGTGCACATGCAAGGACTGGGTATGTCATTTAGAATTAATCATATCTTATTTAATGATTTATTGCCTAGAGTGTTTTCCAGTTAAGTGAACATGTGTAATGAGAATTATATTGTTTTAAACTGTTATACATGTCCTTAAAGCCTGTGTAAGGATATTTGGTATTGATGAATTTAGACGGAAACCCTTAACATGTCCGTCTTCAAACACCAATATATGTAAGTGTATTTGGTATGCTTTGACAACCATTATAAATGAGATAAATGAGGGGATGGAGCTCAAATTCACGTGCTGCTTCAGCTAACGAGCATGGCTTCAGGCATGCGATTTGTGAAACAATTTTCACATTTTGCTTGTAAACTTTTTGTTTTTCTCTATTTTTTGTAGATTAATTAAGAGCAGAAAAATAAATAGGCAGAAAGGTTGAGAATGAAAGGATGAAAGATATGCATTTATTTGGCATGTTAGGCCAGCAGAGAAGGCTTTGCTGGCCCTGAGAAATCGCCACTGATGCTGAAGCATAATGCCCTGTTTGTGTTTTCATTTGACATTAGCCTCTATCGTATTTCATTTCCATATTCTATTTTTGTATTTCATTACCGCATTTACTTTTTTGTACTTCATTTCATTTAAAAAAAAATTAAATCTATGGCCTTTTTATTTTTTCTTTGTTTAACAGCCGTTGTTTAACAATTATTACAACTATTTTTGTATCCTGAATGTGTCACATTCCCTGTTGTCTTTTGTTTTTGTGTTGGAGTTTAGTTTAGTTCCTGTTTGGTTTGTGTGGTACTTTGTAGTTTCATTTTTTTGATTGGTTTTCCCCTGATTATTCCCCTGATTATTCCCCTGATTATTTCTCATTCCCTGATTGTTTTCTGTTACCAAGTGCAGCTTTTTATTAACAAAAACAAGAAAACTCAGAACAAAAAAAACAAGAAAACTCAGAACAAAAAAAACAGGAAACCAAGCATAACAACACATGCAAGAACTAACAAAGGAAACAAGGAAACTAAAGGGCTTAAATACACCAAGGAACAAACAAGGGAATGAGGAACACCTGGGGAAACAATCAGGGAATGAGAAATAATCAGGGGAAAACCAATCATAAAATGAAACTACAAAGGACTACAAAAACCAAACAGGAAACAGGAACTAAACTAAACTCCAACATAAAAGCACAAAACAAAAGACAACAGGGAATGTGACACTATGGCTACATGGAGTTATGATAAAATAAGATGCCTTTCAAACTGTTCTGAGACCAGTGCAATCAGACAACACACTGGAGGTTAAATCATTCACTGATAAAGGAGCAATGGAGCATCCTATAGCTTTACAATGCAGCCAAGTGCATTCACTTAAAATTTCTGGTCAAAAGTTCAGTTTCTGGCTGCAGATGATGTTTGCACCAATCAACATGGTTGGCAGTTGTGGGAAAATGGTAATCAGTACATAGATTCAGAATATATGAATTCATACTTGGATGTAAAATATACATTTCTAAAAAAGTGAAGGAGTGGTGGAGCGTGCCGCTAAAAATGTCAAGGTCAATGATTCATTGTAGAATAAAGCCTCCAGACAGCTTTAATGTCATTTGTGACTGGTGTGACCAGCTCACAGCCGAAAAAGTTCTTAGAGTTAATGAACTTGTTAGCAAAAAAGAATTAAATGAATTGTGAGTGTTGCTCTGGCCATCATATAACAAACACATGTAAGAGGGAAAAACAGAGTGAAAACAGAAGCTAAGCTTTACCACAGATAGCAAGTGATGCTAGAACTCTTTTGTATTTATATTCTTATTTGTTTCTCAAAAGAGCCATTAAAAAGGGTCATTTCCCCTTCTATCTCTTCCTCTGGATGTCATTTTACTTGTCTTTTGGATGTTTGGCAAACTTCAGACACACATTAGTCGCAGCCAAACGGGGGACTTGCTATTGACTGTGATGAAAAGTTGTTGAAAATCTGTCTGGGTAGTTGCTCCAGCATACCAGATGAAAAATAATCTACTACTCACTATAATCACATATGGTTAATCACCTCTCAACAGTTTGAGGCTTCAAAATATAGAGAGTTGCCTCTTTGGAATAAAAGCACATTAGATTAGCACTCTCCATTTTCTGCTGCTGTTTTGGGTAAAAAAAGAAATGAAAAAAAGGACACAGTCTTGAACATTACGACTGTGTGTGAAATTGACAAAATGTTGCAAGGTTTATGCTAAATAATTTTGTTTTCTATTTGAATAAAGTTTATTTTTCTTACCCAAATGGCAAATATATTTTTCTTGTTTTCAGCTTGAACATCACAATTTCTTTTAGGACTTCTCTGAAAACAAAACTTAAAGGAATAGTCCACCTTAAAATTAAAATGCTGTCTTAATTGACTCACCCTCATGTAGTTCCTAACCCAGTTGATCAATGACTTTGTGAGTGAATATAAACGTAATTTAAATTCTGTTCATCACGCAGCGTGATTCACTTTCAGTGCCATTATATAGCGGAAAGATGTGTGAAGATGAAAAATAAATAAAGTGAGAATTTTAATTTCTGGGTGCACCATCCCTTTAATATAATATTTTAATTTGCTTCTCAAGTAAATATATATTGTTTGAAGGATGTTTACATATTTTTCAGGAAAACAAGACAAAAAATCAAAGTAAGAATTTTTTTTACAGTGACATTTTTCTGCCAGGACCCAATGGAAGCATGACAAGACACTAAAAAACACACACACTCAGTATGCAAATATACATAAAAAACACACATGTGGACATATAAAACTGACAACCGGGGACTTAACAGTAGTGCCAGAAGTGTAGCTAGTTCTCACAGTACCACAATGTGTTTAGATTCACTGCCGGAGGGGAACCACAGCACAATCTTAAACGCAATGGCACATGACTTTGTGTCTGACGCTTTGGACTGGTGCACGCTGGGTGATTTATGCCTGCGTCATCTCCAAGGTCCCCACGAGCAAAAATCGACTGCTTTATTTTTTCTCTCTCTCTCTCTCAGCTGAAGGTAAATGGGAGGCAGCAATTTATATTTTTGGGGACCCAGTACAAATGGAACCTGCAAAGATGCAAACACTTCAGACAGGCAGCATTTTCCCCCAAACAAATGCCTGCTTTTGGAAAAGTTTAATGGGTTAATATATTGATTTGTAATTCCTCTTCAGGCTTTTGAGAGCAAGTTGAACATTCTCACAAGGTGCTCTTAGGATCTGTCTCAAGTCCTTCCTTTTGGAATGGCTATGTTTGCCAAGCGAGATTGATAGCCCACTGGGATAATATCAGCACAGACCACCTGCATAACTACTTGGCAGTACAAATTTGATCATAGCTTTAATGGATTGCATGTCAGAGAGTTGGAATGCTCACACAGCTGTTTGTAAAATTTTGATAATTTGGCTCATTTATCTTTATATATTTCATTAGAGGTTTAATTTAAAGGAATAGTTCACCCAAAAAAGGAAATGATGTCATTACTCACTGACTCTAATGTTATTCAAACCCATAGGCTGTTTTTTCTAGTAAGTTTTTATTTCTAGGGATTGCCATGTTTATTCAAAATATTCAAAGTTGTCTAATAAAGTACATAAGGATTCACATTAATAATTGTATTTTTTTTTTATGCAGTAAACAATCAATAAACTGTTAATTTCAAATTTTAATAGAAGTTATCCCTAAAATAACAAGGAATGAGTATATTTATAGAACATTTTGGAAAGAAAAAAATACTTTTTGTCATTCAATGCAAAATGAATTTGTCAGTGCATGGTACTAATTAAGAACTTCAAACTAAAATACAGAGTACGTTTTTCTTCCAAATCAAGCAAATGTTTTTCTCTGTTGTGTCGGTTCTTTTGAATCAGTCAAACCTATTACGAATCGCGGAATCCGCGAGAAAGAATCGATCTGCAGGAATGAGTCGCACTAGCTCTCAGATGTAGAGTGCGGGTGCTTCTTCTTCACTCTGTCCTGGTTTAAGGCTCCAGACGAACACAAGTGATGATAGCTACTCATTTGGTAGCGCCAGTGGGGGTTTGGGGTCAGGGGCAGCGCTACGGATGGATTTACCAGGCATTAGCCCCGGATGTTTTAGGAAAAGCCCTCAATATTTTTATAACCTTTTACTGATCACCAAGCATTTATTCGTGCATTAAAATAAAATCCTTTAGAACCACAATTCTGCTCTCTGTGCATCAAACACCTTTTCCTATTAAGTTCATTCACTCCTTACAAGAGCCACCCATTCTGACAAGAAGTACTGATTGACATGTAAACTGGCCAATGGACGATAAGAATTTACATACGATCAGTGGTCGAAAGAGTACCCATTTATTTTAACTTAAGTAAATTTACTGCTACTGAAGAAATAATTCACTTGAGTACAAGTAAAAATACTGAGAAATATTATGACTCAAGTGATAGTAAATAAGTAGTTTGCTGAAAAACTACTCAAGTAATTATGTTACTTTATGTAAATTATATGATATATAGTATGTACGTTTCTATTTTTAGAACAGTGATGCAAACATATACTGTGTCACCTATTACTTACAAAAGCATTCTAAAGTGCTAATTTACTGCTCAAGTTATTAGATAACGCAAGTATTATTAGAACAATTGAAAATGGTTGGCTACCATGCAGAAATCACAATACAGTTTTTTTTTAACCCCATTTGCTGAGGTAGTGAGATCTTACAAGTTGCTTTACAATTGCATGTTTTGGTTTTAAAAATAGGCAAAAAGAAACACATTTCTCCTGAAATTCTATTTTCTCCTAAAGTCTATTGTTTTAGAGAGATGAAGGCTATTCCATGCATTACTGTTTTGAAAAAATAATCCCTAACCAGGATAGAGAGGGAAGTGGATGGCCAGATCAAAACAAAAAGACAAGTAAATCATAAACTAGCAGCTTCTAAATGCTAATTTGAAACATTCTAAATGTCTCTAAGTCATCTCTAAACTACATAATGTGCATTGTGACTGAAGCACATTCCTATTTCAGGTTTATTCTCATTCACGTATGTCCAAGTATAAAACTTGAAAAAGCCTGTTAATGCATTTTCTGATGCCTGTAGGATACACGTCAGTCAAATTCTATTATCATAATCATCATCTATCTGCTTAGCATTGCTTATTCTTATACGTTCATCATTTTATCCTTTGCCATTTTACCATGTGCTTTGTGTTTTTCAGCTTCTCTACTGTTTCATTAGTGCGTGTTTTATAAAGATTTTTGTATCAAGCTCAAACATCTGCTGATTAGGAACCTTAAAGGGATAGTTTACCCAAAAATGTAAATTGATGAACATCATGTCAGATGTGTATGACTTTCTTTCATCTACTGAACTCAAACAATGATTTTTAGAAGAATCTCTCAGCTTATTTGGTCCATAAAATACAAGTGAATGGTTGACAACATTTTAAAGCTAAAAAAAATCACTTATGTCAGCATAAAAGTAATTCATAAGAAGCCATTGGTTAAATCAATATCTTCAGAAGCGATGTGATAGGTGTGGATGAGAAACAGATAACTTTCACATTCTTCTTCTGCTTCTGTTTTTGTTATTTACATTCTTCAGTCTCATCACCCCCTGCTGGGCTGGGAGAATAACTTCTAGCAAAAAAAATTAAATATTTTAAATATTTAGCTTAAATATTGATCTTCACTTCTGAAGATATGGATTTAACTACTAGAGTCGTATGAATTACTTTTATGGTGCCCACATTTGTTTTTTGGAGCATACAATTTTGGCACCCATTCACTTGCAGTGTACTGAACTACAGAGCTGAAACATTTTCTAAAAATCACAATATGTGTTCTGCAGAAGAAAGGAAGTGATACACATCTGGGATGGCATGAGGGTATATTATGAGAGAATTTTCCCTACCCCTTTAAAGTGATAGCTCAGTCATAATTTAATATTCTGTCATAATTTCTATACCCTCATTTTGTTCCAAACCCATGTGACTCTTTGTAATCTGTGGAACACAATAGATGTTAGACAGAATGGTAGGGACTGACAGTCTCGGTCACCATTCACTTTCAAAATACAGAGAAAAAAACACATTCACTGAAAGTATGTAGTGACTAACATTCTGTCTAAAATCTCCTTATTGTGTTGCATGGAAGAAAGAAAGTCAAATGGGTTTGGAAAAAAATTATGGTGAATGATGACAGAATTTCCATGAATAATAATAATAATAATAATTCTGTAATAAATGTTAAATGTGTATTATGTAATGGAATGTAGGGAGTTAATGTCCATTATGTCATTTGTGAAAGTAACGAGTTACTCACTACTTGAGTACTCTTTTGATTGAATACTTTATTACTCTTACTCAAGTAATTATGTTAGTACTTTTACGTCTACTTGAGTAATTATTGTTTTTAAAGCAATTGCACTTTTACTTGAGTACAGTATTTGGTTAATCTACCCACCTCTGTTTATAGGCGATGAGAAATGTAGTGTTTGAGTCATATGGATTCTTTTTATGGTGCTTTATGATGTTTTTATACTTTTGAAGCTTGACAGACATGCTATTGTAAGGAAAAAAGCATCTTTTTGTGTTTCATGCGGGAAAAACTTATGGGTTTGGAATGACATGATGGTGAGTAAATCGTGACAGAATTTTCATTTGTGGGTAAACTATTCTTTTAAAGCATACATTAAATGATTTTGTACTACCTTGAACCAATTTTTGTGGTGGCCACTGACATCAGCAGTAAGAAACAGAGTTTAATGTGATAAAGATTTCAATTTAAAGACCTCCTCCTATTTGTAATGTTTCCTCTGTTCTCTTACAGGCAAATGTTCCTCTGTGCCATCACATAATTGCATTAGGTATTATCGGACACAGATACAAGAGTTCAGTCGAGCAGAGCAAGCAATTGCAGCTGGATGGGGTGGGGGGTGGAGGGCTCTCTCAGGCATGGCCCGCATTGACATCACTCTCCCGCAAGGAAGTAATAGACTGTGGATTATGCATTATTGAATAATAAGGAACAGAGTGGGAGCCAAGGCTGATTCAATTTCTCCTATAAATATTTTATCTTTCATTCACCTCTCACCAGATTGTCCCTTTCTCTCTTCTGGTCTGCCACTTCATATCTTGGTCTGGTCACACATGGCTACGTGAGTGTCTTGTATTGATCGTGCAGTGTTGGCAAAGGTCCTAGATAGAAGAGCATCTGTTGAGACCATGAGCCTGGGCACTATGTGACATGAGGATCCTGGGTGGAAACCAGTAGTCGTTCATCGGTGTAGCAACACATGTAGGGCAAGTCTGGAGCTGAAAGATTTAAATTCAAAGCTCATGTCAAGGTGTTGTATGTAGATAAACTAGAGGCCAGGTTTTGCTTTCAGTCATAGTGGATTGAAGGCCCTAAATTGCCACAGTGCATTTTCGAAATTATTAATTAAAGACAACTATGTCATGGTAAAACGTTTTAGAGTCAAGAGACTTTATGTCAAATAAATGGTCAGAGCCTTACACACCCTAATGTTGTTCTAAACCTGTTTGACATTATTTCTTCTGTAGAACACAAAAAGAGATTTTAGGCAGTATATTAGGCTCAGACACCATTCACTTTCATTGAATCATCTTTCTATACAATAAAAGTTAGTGATGACTGAGGCTGTCACTCATATGGGCATGGAACAACAAAAGGGTGAGCAAATGAGAACGTCTAGGTTACGGATGTAACCTCCATTCCCTGATGGAGGGAACGAGACGATGTGTCGAAGAAGCGACACTAGGGGTCTCTCTTGAGCGCCGAATATACCTCTGATCTATCTAAAGGCCACTAAGAAGTTGACAGACAGAATTTGCATGTCCCGCCCCTGGACATACGGGTATAAAGGCGGGGAAATGCTTCTGTTTCATTCAGGATTTTTCTGAGGAGCCGGAAATGGCTCGGGTCAGCGACGTGGCCGGGAGGACAGAGCGTCTCGTTCCCTCCATCAGGGAACGGAGGTTACATCCGTAACCTAGATGTTCCCCATCTGTCGCACACATATGACGTTCCTCACTCAACGTTGTGTCGAAGAAGTGACACTAGGGGTCCAATTGAAATCACGCCATGCACTGAGCGTTTAATGCTGACACAGGAGCGGGCAGGTACTTGACGTGACAAAACGACCAGCTGTATGAGCGGGCCGAGCCTAGCCGGGCCTCTTTTCACTCTATGTTTCTAGTATGTTTCAAGTCGTGCTTACCCAAAGACTTGCTGTCTACTGTGTCGATGTGGGCTGCGATAGCAGCTACATACACCTTCAAGGTGGATGGGGAAAGCCTCCCCTCCAACCTCTCCTGCAGAAATGAGAGTACTGACCTGACTGCGCACCTTTGTGGGTCTTCGGCCTGAGAAGAACACCAATTCACGAACAAGCGCCACTTTAGGGCGTAAAGTTGCCTGGTAGAATGGGCTCTGGCTTGGTTGATCGTATCTACGATGGCTGGTGGTAGATCAGCTAGATCCCGTCCAGGGGCCAGACGTGGAGGTTCCAGAGGTCTGGGTGCGGATGCCAGACCGTGCCCCATCCCTGAGAAAGAAGGTCTTTCCTCAGGGGAATTTGCAAGGGAGGGGCTGTCGCGAGGAGTACGAGGTCCGAGAACCAAGCCCGGGTGGGCCAAAACTTGTTCCTCGTCCTCCCTGAACTTGCACATCACCTGTGCAAGAAGGCTCACTGGGGGAAATGTCGCGCAGCCCCGTGGGCCAGCTGTGTGCCAGTGCTTCTGCCCCGAGGGGAGCCTCTGTTTGGGCAGAGCGGGCAGTGGGAGGTCTCTTGGGAGGCGAACAGGTCTACCTGAGCCTTGCCGAACTGTTCCCATATCAGATGGACCGACTGGGGGTGAAGTCTCCAATCTCCAGTGGGCAAGCTTTGTCGTGATAGTGCGTCCGCCACCACATTGAGGTTACCGGGGATGTGAGTGGCGTGCAGCAACTTTAGTGGCGATTTATGTACGCTACCGCGGGAGAAACCTCCGCTGGGCAAAGAATACAGTCAACAACTCTAGGCAGTTGATGTGCCAGCGCAGTGGGGCCCCTTTACAACGGCCCGCAGCTGCGTGCCCATTGCGTCAGTCATGACCAGGACGCTTCGGGACACCTACTTTAAGGGGACTCCTGCTCACAGAAAACAGAGGTCTGTCCAGGGTTTGAATGTTTGGCGGCAGGCGGGGGTGACAATCACACGGTGCGTGCCGCGGCGCCATGCTCATCTCGGGAGTCGAGTCTGGAGCCAGTGCTGAAGAGGTCTCATATGCATCAACCCCAGCGGCGCGACCACCGCGGAGGATGCCATATGTCCCAGGAGCCTCTGGAAAAGTTTTAAAGGGGCCGCAGTGCTTGGCCTGAAGGCGGCGAGGCATTCCAGCACTGACGGCACACGCTCGTTGGTGAGGCACGCTGACATTGAGACTGAGTATAACTCCATGCCAAGAAAAGAGATGCTCTGAACCGGGGCGAGCTTGCTCTTTTCCCAGTTGACCTGAAGCCCTAAGCAGCTGAGGTGCCTAGTAACTGTCGGGAGTGGGCCAGGATGAGCCAGTCGTCGAGGTAGTTGTGTATCCGGATGCCGGCTTCTCGGAGCAGGGCAAGGGCTGCCTCTGCGACCTTCGTAAAGACGCGAGGGGACAGGGACATGCCAAATGGGAGGACCTTGTACTGATACGCCTGGCCGTCAAAACGAGAACTGTAGAAAGGGTCGATGTCGAGGCAATATTGAGACGTAGAAATTCTCATTGGCCTTTTTTCATAGATCAGAGGTATATTCTGCGCTCAAGAGAGACCCCTAGAGTCGCTTCTTCGACACAACGTCGAAGTGAGTGACAGACGGGGCACACTCTATCTAGAGTTGGTGACTGTTAAATTTCTCCAAAACATTCCCAACCAGTTAAAAGCTATCTACAACTTTGTTCTCCTTCACTTTGAGCTATGAAGGTTAGGTTTGTTTGACAGATTTCATTTGCCCAGGAGCTTGAGAGCCCCACTTCCCCCAGTGCTCTGTTGGCTTTGCGTGATTGGGTCATCTGTTTGATCCTGCAATGATATTCAAAGTACCCTTTGAAAGTGAAGCAATATGCAGTCTTCCACAGCCACCATTTTATCCCCTTAAAGGTGAGATGCTATCACAGCTTTCATCACAAGTAGTCCAGAGAGGTACAATATACCAGCGTTCAGAGGCTTAGCTGTCATTAAAGACAATTATTATACCGTATACAAAAACTATACAGTTTCAGAATCAGTAGACTTTATGTAAAATGAATGCACAAAAACATGAAAATTCTGTCATCATTTGTTCACTGTGACATGTGTTGTTCCAAACCCCTATGACTTTCTTTCTTCCATGGAACATTGAATGCATTGATTTCTGTCTCTTTAATACAGAGCACTTATACATTCTATTGACTTTTCAATTGATCCTTTTGGGTTTTTCATGAGCTGCATCACAGCGATCTATGGAAATTCTGCACTTGAATTCAACATGCCCTTGGGTTTGTTCTTCCTGTACCTCTACTACAGCAAATACTGATCATTTGCATTACACGTGTAATATTCTTTCTATTCAAAACATATCAAATATTAATTTGATGTTTTAACTGAAATTTCATAACATTAAAGGGTTGTTTCAACCAAAAATAAAAACTTCAGTCATAATTTGCTGATTTATTTGTTAACATCATTACTGTGATTGGATGTAAAACTTCTTGCTTCAAATGCAAGTAATAACTTGACTAATTTCTCATTTGAAATTTGTGTTACTGTTAACAGCTGTCACCCATCCCCGTCCCTTTCACAAGCACTCCAATTAAGTGAATGCAGGAGACAGGAGAAGAAACTGAGGCTGTCTGAGCGATGTTAGCCAAATCTTCTGTAATCAGGGCCGGTCAACCCATTAGGCAACATTGGTGAGCGCCTTGAGCGGCATCGCTTCGGGGGCGCCGATCTACCAAGCCAATAAGTATGTGTTCAAACTGTGTCAAACAAAATGCACCCTGTGTGTTCTGATTATGTTTTGTGGCGCCCCCCACGGAACAAATAGACCATGCACTAAATGCCATATGAACATGGCCATAGACTCACGAGCGCAGGGCTCGTGAATTGAAGTGATGCCTGATGCGTCACTTAATTAGTCTTTTGAGTCGGTTCTTCTCAATGAATTTGTCTAATTTGTGTAATTTGAAGCACACTGTCATGCAGTAAAACAGTAACGGGATGCTTTAGAAGACAGAGAACAAATACAATGCTGAATGAAGTGAAAATTAATTGAAACAAAGCCTGCAGCTGCTTTCAATCATTTGCCAGTGATGAAGATCATGTGCGAGTGCAGCCTGTAAACGATTGTCTACTGCAGGTAAAGATACTTTCTAAATAAAAGTGTCTCAAAACACTTACATTGCATGAAAACACTAAAAGTACCAACAACAAACAAATCCCATGTTTTTAGGAGTAGCCTTCCATATAAATAACATTATATAGGCCTACTGTGTATAATAAAAATACCATGGTTTTACCATATTTTACCAGTATTGTATCACGATACTGCAACTGCAGGCTTTTGAGAAAGGTAACTTTGATTAACTTCAGCTTGTCCTGTGTTATGTGAATAGGTGACAATATGTTTTTAGTCTATTCATTAATGCTACACAATAGCCTATATACAGGCAACTAAAGAACATTTTTAAATGATGCTCCAAAAATCACCAGAAATGAATGCATTGGTGCTGTTTTTGCAAAAATAATAAATAAAATAAATAATTTTCTACAACATCATAGTAAAATAGATTGTCTTTCCCCAGACTCCCCAGTAATAATGAAAGCCTATAAATGTTTCAGCTGTGAAATACACTGTACAATATGCATTGATCTTTAGGGCAGTAGTGTGCCTTTTTCTTTAGACAACTTAAATTGGTTTTATGTGCACTTTACATCAAAGTTATTCCTATATGTAGTGATACCCATTTATGATGCCTTCTTAAGAAGCCATAACATGCACTTGCATATTTCTTCCCAACATTGTTATAATTCATGTTTTGCTAGTTTTGTTAATAAGAAACTGTTACATATGATTACTAAAAGCAAATTCGACTGTTTTAAACAAGTCAAAATACACCGTGTTTCGATGTGGAGATTCTGAGGTACTGTATGTAATTGTGACAGGGCGGAGGGCGGGGCCAGGTCATGATTATACACACTCGGTCCCTTATCAGGCTAATGTTGAGATTGTTTACGGACATGTCTGTCGTGTGTGTTTATGTTGTCTTTTAAGTTTACTATTAGAACTATTATTTATATCGTCAAGCCGGTTCTCGCCTCCTCCTTGTACTTCTATATCCCTTTACACTGGTGCCGAAACCCGGAAAGGAGGAGGGATATGCCGTAGAAGGGTTCTCGCCACTACTGTCCACCCCAATGGAGCAGCCACCGACCTCAAGGGAAGAAGAGGGGCTCCTAACTGACCACTTGGAGCGGTCAGGGCCGCTGCCAGGGGTGGAGGAGTCCTCTACCAGCCGTTGAAATGCGGCAGGGTCTGAGGTTGCCTGAAGGATAAAGTTCACCACATGCCACTTAAAAGCAGAATGACTTTAATATTTGATGTTCAGTATCATTAATGAAACATCATTACTAAATTGCTCTGCCAAAACCACCACGTACAGATGTTTGGGCTGACAGCAACAGTCAGGCCACATAAATCAAAACAAATGAGGAAGAAATGGAGGAAGAGTCAGTAAGAGGAGCTACCACACAAATGACAAATACTCATTAGTTTCTCTAATAGAACAGCACAATTTAAGCAATTACTAAGCAGGCGACATGCTCATGAATAATGCTGGTAGTAAGGGATCGAGAAGGGGTACCCTTCAAGGGGTAAACTTCTGAAATCTTTCCTGTTGCTATTCAAAGGACACTTTACCTTTTAAGAGCAGATAGAAAATATGCCAGCTTGGAGTGTTACAAAAGTGTTAATTTCTTCAGTCTTCAGTTCAGTTTCTTTTCTTGATATGCTGTACATTAGCAGGAAACAATGTGGCCATTGTTTAGACCATTATAGATTAGATTCTAGCACCAAGCAATCAGTCTGGCCACACTAAATGCAAAACTGCAGCTCGACGCTGCCCAACCCCAGCCTATCAAAGCATACTTAATGTTTAATGTACTGTTATGAGAACCTACCCAGCCCAAGACAGGTGAACATAAAATCACATACACGTTTAAGATTAGATTATACTGTGAGGCATTTGAAAAGATACAATATGTTAACAAACAGGCTTTGATTCAGTTCTTATGGTTGGCTCCTCATTAGGGGTTCAATAAAACAAAGCCTGCTAGTTGTGCTTCAGTGGCACACCAAGGAGAAGAGATGTGTCCAAGCCATGTTTCTGTCTGTTGTCTCTAATTAGCACATTCATTATACAGGGACCAGAGACAGGCTTCATGCTTTTATTAAGAAGAGCTATGTATAGCTATGAGCTATAGTCAAAACGCATGTAAGTATATGTTGTTTCACCATTTTAACCTGTCTGCTTATGTGAACGTTTGCCTACACAACTTTCTATTTTACATTTTCCTAATGTAATACTATTTATATTATAGTTTGTGCAAAACCTGATGATCCATGTTATCCCAGTATGATTTAAAGGGGTCATGACATGCCTTTTTATTGTTAATTTAAAACATAAAATAATAATAATAAAAAAAAAACATATATTTGTAAAACATGATCATTTTCCACCCTCATTCTGACCCTCTTTCAGAAACGCTCAGTTTTGGTGCTGCTACTCCTTTAAGACTTGACAGTTCACGCCCACTGTTATAATTGTCTCTCTGCTCTTGATTGACCTGCTCTCTCCTTGCCATCTCACTACTCAAAGGAACTGGACAGGCAACGGAAGAATTAAGGTAAAGTAGGTGTCGATGTGTTGTTGTGGAGAAGGTCAGATGCAAATGTCATAGTGTGACATCGCAATGTAGAGGAAGTAGAGAACGAGTCGTTTTGGCAGCTTGATTTTTTTTTTTTTTTTTTGAGGGTATTTACATTTGGTCATTTCATGATGCATATAAATCCAATCTTGAATTCCCATTTGCTAATAAAACAGAGTTCACTTCCATGATTATGCTAATGCAATGCAGCAAATTTAAAATGTGTGATTTATTATTTGATTCTAAGTGACTTTGCCCTGTGTGCGCGCTTCTGTGTGTGTGCGCGCGCACTGTATTGTTGCCCTCTGGGCTTGTCATAATTAAGATGCCTCCATGCGCTCTTTGTCAGTGTTTAGTTTCAGTTTTCGACTGCATCAAATAAATAAAGAATATAGGTCTGTCTCTACTACAATGTCCATCTGTTTCTTAATTTGTAATTATTTATTGCGCTATGCGAGCCCATTGCATCTTAACATGAAATTATCTTCTTTGATTAGTAACTTAAAAACAGCGTCAAATGTTTTTATATTTCTTAGTTGCTTTACATAATATTGTTCAAAATTAGGTCTAATTATCACAGATATTTTTATCTACTCTCAGAGTTTTCAACCCAATTGTATTTATTTTAATGAACTTTAATTTAATTAGAATTAATTAATGATATGTTTCTTTCATGTTTCTTGGCCTTTGTTAACCCTGTACAGGAAACTTTATTAGTTTTGCAAGTACATTAATTATCTGGTCTTATATGCACTTTCTCTTCAGTAATATAGATAACATTTTCAATTCCTGCATGACCACCATAACAGTAGTAATTCTGGGCAATAGTGGCCTCTCACATCTTCCTTCCCTCAATCCACTGGCCCATGTCATAGGATTTTCTGGTAGGGTTAAAAAACTTGTTATTTTTGGGGGCCCCAATGATTGGTGACTGCACAGTTTGCATGACTGCTCAGGGCTTTCCATTCACACCCTATTACCTACATACCTAACCCCTTGCCAGACGACTCTGATCTGCTTCTTCAGTTTGGCTTCCTGTGTCCTCACATTGAAAAATAAACTCACTCATCCAGATTATGGAGTCTCTCTGTCACCAGTAGTGAAACAAACTCACAGACTTCTCTGTTTGTTAAGCTTTATATCTCACAGTTTATCACCTCACACTGAAAACAACTGACTCAATATGAAAAGTGCAAAAGTTAAACATACTCCAGGACTTTTTCAGATTAGAATGCTGTGCTATTAATGCATTTTTGCTTAATTTTGCATTGCATGGCCAAACCTACTGCATGTGGACATTGGCATTAAATTAATGTTCCAGGTTCAATACAAGTTAAGCTCAATTGACTTAATTTAAGGCATAATGTTGAACACCAACATTTGTTTAAGAAAGAATTGTGGTATCAGTAAGGCACTTACACTGGTAGTGAATGAGGCCAGTCTATAAACATTCAAATACACACTGTTTTAAAGGTATAGCCACAAGATGTAAACATTATTTATGTCACTATTACCAATTATCGATAAGTTTAGTAAGCAATTTTATCACATGTGTGGCTATACTTTTGAAATATATTCACATTTATGGATGGGCCTCATTCACTTCCATTGTAGTATAACCACACTTTTTTTTTTTCTTTGTATAAATTGAGGGATGAGTCAAAGTTGTTTTTTGTGGTAATCAAAATTATGCCACAAAGGCTCTCATTTGAGCTTAACTTGTATTGATTCCAGAAAATTCCTTGTTAAGGGATGCATACTCTTATGGAAATCTGTCTTCTAGATGTTGGAACATGAATGCAGGGATTTATTCCTATTCAAAGAGTACAGTGAGTTCAGACACTGCTGTTGGGTGATGTCAGCATTCCAATTCATCCCAAAGGTACCAAATTGGTTTAAGGTTTCAGGCCATGGCCTTCTAAACCAGTCCATTTCTTTATGAACTGTGCACAAGGGCATGGACATGCTGCAACAGAATATATATGCTCCATTCTACAAAAAATATGTGTCTAAGGTGAATGGATGGCTGTATGTTTGATTTTATGGACCTATTAGTAATCTGTGAAGACAAAAAAGCAGAATTAGAAGGAAGTTCCCACATACTTTTGGCCATGTAGTGTACCAAAACTTATGTTATGTTTTACTGTAGTATCTATACCAGGATACTCTCTATGTTATATATGTGACAATTCACACATTCTTCAAAATCCAATTTGTTCCACCACAGCTCACATTCCTTCTGTACTGTCTTTTCTCAGACCCACACTTTCTAACTCTCCAAACTTCAGTTCTACATTTCCATATAAAAATGCTATTGGCCAATGGGGCGAAAGATAATACATCAATCATAGACTGGCTGGGAGAAAACCTCCCCTTTTACCTGCCAGTCAATGGAATGACAACTTGCCATCACCCTGAGTCTCCTGAGAGTCTGCTTTAGCAAACCTTTCACACGAAGCAAGCCGCCCACAGGGTGACAAATCTTGTATTCTCAGAGCCCCGTTGAGTCTGGCTGATGTTCTTGCTATACCAAAACACTTGTTTTTTTCTCTCAAATGGAATAGATGCTAGTAGAGCTGAGAATCTCTATGCCAAAGTGAAATTATTTATTATCTGCTTACATTTTACAATGTATGTGGTTCTAGATGAAGTTACTTACAGCAGAATTAAAAGTATTTATATATATTATAAAGGGATAGTTCACCTAAAAATTTTAATTCTATAAACATTTACTCATTCTCATGTTGTTCAGATTTAAATGCATCATGAAATGTCCATGTTGCTTAGATGAATTCTCTCAAAAGAAGAACAGCCTCAGTCACCATTCACTTTCATTGCATTTTTTTCCATACAATGAAAGTTAATGGTGACTGAGATTAACATACTTCCTAACATGTCCTATTATGTTCTACGTGGCCTTATGTCTTGTGTTGGCTATAAAATGCAACTTATTCTTTGAATCTATGTTGAATACCCTCCATGGCTTGAGGTTTGAATAAAGAACTTTACTAATTTAAAAATGTATATTCCTTCACTGTACGTTTTACCGTGTTGGTAGAATTTGGAAATTATTCAGCATCAAGAAAAGTCTTGAGCTGTTCTGAGAGAAACATTTAAAGGGAAAAAAATGGCAAGTTATCATACAACAAATCATAATTGCTTATTTTTGCAGCTGTAAGAAAGCCTTTTTATGCATTATTGTGAACATATCAAACTAACTACATACACTGTGTTAATGCTGTACATAATATTGTTAAAAGTAATTAGCTCATATTCTCAATAAATATTTGAGTTTTATTTCTATTCTTAACCATGCTATTGTATTTCACACTTTTTTTTTGCATTGCATGACTACTTTCTCCCCTCTTTTTTCGCAGTGTGACTAATTCCAACACCACAAAGCGTTTCTGAGACACTATTCCAAAATGTGTTAATATGATCAGAATAGTCATGACTTTCATATTGGCCTTTTCTTTGCCTCTTGCACTGTTCCATTGTGACATAATTACAATGGCTGATTTACATTAATGGTCCTCACAACTTTAACACACAGCATGCTGAGCGCTCTGTTGGGTCGGTCTGCATGAAAAATGTCTTTATTAAGCTGTCACAATTTTAGCTGGAAATATTATGTCTGGATAAAGACATAAATAAATGCAAAAACCTTGGACTTATCAGATAATTAATGTGTTCCATACCACACACTGTGCATGAAAGCCCTGGGGGCTCTTTTCCTCAGAGAAAGTATTACACTTTGCTCCAGAGATTTTACTGTGTAAAACAGATGCATTAAAGTAAAGCATGTTGTTAGGTGATTGTTATGAAATGAACACCTATACATGGTTTTTACACATTTTGACCTACGAATTTCCTTGACTTTTCCATGACCTTTGTAATTTTTTGTGATTACTCAATAAAGATTTTTAAAAATCATTAAAATTCAGTATTTTTTTAATAGAATAATTTGTATTATTTACGGTGGCCCAGTAGTGCACAACACAACGAAATTCAAAAAGCAAACATAAGTTCACTACACAACGGAAACAAGCCACAACACAACGCAAAAAAGCCGCAACACAACGGAATAGCCACAACACAACGGAAATGATCCCGACCACTAGGGGGCAGCGTCGGCACTAAAAAGCCGATATTTCCTCAGGAGTCGAATCGGGACCTTTCTTTTACTGTCTATGATCGGGACACGACAAGAGATTATCTGTGTAAGTGATGGGATATTAATCTGTGTAATTTATTTTTACACAAAAATACCTCGCATATCTGAAGAGCCGACTCTATTTTTAAATATATAGCCTATAGAAATTAAATCATTATGTAATAATGAAATAATGAATTAATTTTATTTTAAAATTATTATATAGGCCTAAAGGCGCACACATTCATTTTGACTGGCTGATCAGCCTCACGTTCTGTTCCTGTCAATCATGCACAAGGTGTCAACCAATTATACGGCATGAGGGAGGGGCCGAGCCATCACACACACACACACACACACACACACACACACACACACACACACACACACAGCGTCAAACTCGGAGGAGAGGAGAGGAAAAACACATGTGAAAACAAAGCAAAAGCAGGAAAATGAGTCGGAAGCACAGCAGCATTTGGAACCACTTTAATGATGTGGACAATGTTAAAGCACAGTGTAGAATTTGCCAAAAAAAAAATATCGCATAAAGCCGGTTCTACGCACAACCGACACCGGCATATGCGAACTGTGCACCCAACTGTGAAGCTAGCGGAGCTTCGAGAAACAGCTTTTTCTTTAATATGGGTTCTATTATGTTCAGATTGTATTTGTTTTGAATGTTGTTTCTATACATTAAAAAGTTCTAATGCAAATGCTTAATAGTATTATTTTTTCATAACAAATCAATGCATATTTAAAGAAATTGTGAGACATTGCGATTTCATTTTATGATTTCATTTAATATTTGAATTAGAATTGTTTTCACACCTATCATAGACAAAACATTTTTTTTTTTAAAGAGCCGTTTGTGAGCCAAAAGAGCCGGCTCTTATCAGTGAGCTGAGTCAAATGAGCCGACTCACGAAAAAGAGCCGGATTGCCCATCACTAATCCAGACCGCCAGCGATAACGCATGGGAGATTGAGAGCAATTTACCGTTTCCGGAGACCACCTGTCCCCCTAGTGGTCGGGAGCATTTCCGTTGTGTTGTGGCTATTCCGTTGTGTTGTGGCTATTTCGTTGTGTTGTGGCTTGTTTCCGTTGTGTTGCGGCTTTTTTGTGTTGTGTTGTGGCTTGTTTCCGTTGTGTTGTGAACTTATGTTTGCTTTTTGAATTTCGTTGTGTTGTGCACTACTGGGCCACCGTAATTATTTACTTGATACACACACACACACACACATATATATATTTCTCCCCAAAGACTATAATTGTTTTTGATGATCAAGTTTAGCATGTCCATGAATACTGTTTTTGAAGAACTCATTTTATTTCCAAGCAACCTGTGTCATGGTTTACACAAAATATACAACAATCGCTTTGCCAAGCTACTTTGCAATACACTAATGAAGATGGTGCTTCTGTCTTCTTGCTTGAAGCAAATTTCTTCAGACATTTCTTTGCCTGTGGCAGCCAATGAGCGTAAGGATTCTCTTCTTTGATGTTTAGTGAAACACAGCGGGTCATGTGATTTCAACATGGGTTCAATTTCAACAGATTGAGTGTACACCATTCGGATCAAACTTCACAAAAACACAATTCATTCGTTAATGTGTAAAACTTTTTAAATTGGCTCCAAACTACAGAATGCACCTTTTAGGTGTTGTTTATTCTCAAATTACATCAAATTAGATCAACTCTTCTATACAGTGCCCAAATCAAAAATGACAGAATTTGCATTGTTTGGTGAACTATAGATATAAAGAATCATTCAGAAGTATTGGTAAACCAGTTCGACTCATTGAAAAGACTGACTGATGAGGATGTTTCTCTCACAGACATTACAATAGCTTGAGAGTGTAACGCTTCAGATGAGAAATCTCTACATGATTAATTACTGTACAGTATATTAGAGCAGAGAAAATTTCAAATAAAAATGTAAATTCACTATATACATTTTCAAGGCCTGAAAAAAAAACTACTTTAAAATTCCCTGACATATCAAGATCCTCCCTATGGACCCTTTTAACTTTATGCCATATACACTGGGCTGGACGTGGCTGATGTTTCTTCATTGCAATGGTAATTTAAGCAGAAAGTATCTTATAATGGTTTTATACCATCATTGTTAACATCTGCCATCCTTTGTCCACTCCTTAAGTGAGCTGTAAATTGTTTTTTCAACTGAAATAAACCTTTGGAGATATTTTCATCAGAAAAGCTGAACTGGAGTAATGAGGCAGGTATAAAGGGATCTGCCCTGAGCAGTCTTGGAGGGGTGAGAAAGCTGAGCATTAAGGGATCATCAAGCACTGCAGTCTGGAGAATATGGCCAAGGTCAGAGTGGAATGGGGACTAGTTTAAGGCTGTGTGTCCTATTTTTATTTTCTCTGTGATGTTTTGTTTAGATTCTTAAGTCATTCAAAAGTAGCTGTGTATTTTGTTGCCAATATTTCATAATTTTAAAGTAGATTATTTTGTAGTGCCTAATTTTTTAGGCTCTTAAAAGCATGAAAGGGGCTTTTAATTTTGTGTCCTGTGCCAACCAAATTGAAATAGAAATGCTCACAGATAGCTCTCCAGGTATTATAGACCTCCTTGCTCCTGACTGAAAATTATATGTTCTGTAGCTAAAAATAAGTATGCAATGCTGGCTAACAATTTTCCTTGCCTTATGGAGACTCATTTTACTTTCCAGCACATGATGGATGGCTTTCGTTTGAACTCCTGGTTGATTCTGAAATCGCATATTCTAGGGAACCATTACAAGCTTGACATTTTGATAAATTTAACATAATCCTCACAAGGATATGGCACATGTTTCTGTAAGAGGTTTGAAATGAACACATCTAAAGAGGTTGTGGCACTTCCTGTGAACCATAGACTTCAAGACGACTATTTTACTAAATTGGAATCTGATCTTTCTAAATGGAGGATTCATGGTCTACCAAGGGACAAGTTGTGCTCTCTAGAAATCGCAAGCCAAGAACTAACAACTAATGGACTGTAGTCAATGTTTTATTTTGCATATATTGTTATCGTAAAATAAAATTAGTGATATTGTGGTATAAGATTTTGGTCATATTTCCCACCCCTGTCTACTGATTGTATTTACAAGCTAGCTAGAAAACAAAACATGAAAATATTCACACTCCCCTTCATATTTGATGAGATATTGCTCGTAAAATAATTTATACCTCTTTTCAGCCTCTGATTTTTTCACAATTTAAATGTTATCAGTGTTTCTGAGGATGTCATTAAAGCCAAGTTGGGAATGGCTTAGTAGTGATGCAAAAAACTCAGTTGACAAGTTTGCAAAATGTATCATGCTAAATACATCAGTAAACACTGTGAAAACTGTCCATTGACAGAGCAATTCCTCATCCCAATTGTAAAGTTAGTTATATTCATCATAAGTTTAAACATATGTCACAAAACAGAATCTACTACACAGTCAAATGTCAATATAAAATCTGGCTGGCTGATTTTTGACAGCATGAATGACAGTATAACAGGTTCAACAACATCTCATTGGCTCACCATGAACTGTCATAATCATCTTTAACAACATTAAGTGGCTTGAATGAAAAGGCAATATGTAAATTGAGCATGAAAATTGTCTTCTGAAACTGGCGTCACCCAAATACAGTGCAGTAAAAAAAAACTGTTAAACCTTGCCTACATTGAATTTGAGCGAATGAGGGTCAGAGTCAGAAATGACAAAACGTTTCACAGGATGATATTCTGCTAAATCACTGTCAGATCACATTAAAGACCTCATGAAAGCCTTTAGTGTACATCACATCAGTGATTTGCTGCGTGATAGTTGCAGTTGGCATTAGGCGGAAGGGATTCAAATTCTAGAGAGCATTTGATTGGATAAAAATCTGTAGGTGTAGGGAATGAAGGAAATGCGACATTTAGAAGTGAACTTTAAATTGCCCTCATTCTCACACATTATATGTAAGGATATTTGGTGTGCTAAATTTAGAAGGGAATTTAGGGTCTCGAAATATGTGAGCTATGAACTAAATTAAACTGTCCTTATTGTACCTTATTAGGTAATGAAATGTATAATGGAATTAGTTGCGTTCGACAACCATTAGAAATGAGATAAATGACAAATAACTAGATTATTTGTCTTAATAGATTCTCCACCATTGAAATTGTAATACAACGTCTAGTTGTATCTGCTCACAATTTCTACTGCAAGGAATTAGCTTTAATAAGTGAATTATGATTAATTCACTTATTGGAGTGATATTATTCTCATGGCTTATTGAAAATAATGTCACATGTATTTAGGTACAGCTTTGAAGCAAAATCTTTTAGAAACAGGGATGAGATTATTTATCAAAATATACCACAGTCACATCGTCTTTAAACACAGACAAACTTTATTACTATTCTAAACATAAATATAATCTAACACATATATACATGAGACAGGTTGGTGAAAAGTGACATTATGTGAATGTTTAAGCACAATATTGGAGATGTACTTGTGTGTCTTTGGTGTTTCCTTGAGTTCTTTGTGTTGCTTGGTTCTTGGTCGAAAGTTCGTACCGTCGATGTTTTGGATCTCTGTATAAATGATGATTTTGTCTGTATGAATTATGGGGTTAGATTTGAAGTGAGGCCGTAGAAAGTGACGTCGAGTTGGACCTCACATGGCGAGGACCTGCAGTCAGTGGAGCGACCAGCACGTGCAGGCAGAAGAGAGAAGTTCAAGAAGGAGCCAAGAGAGACAAGAGAGGCAAGAGGAGAAGAGAGCGTGTTCTTCATGTTTGGAAATATTTTAACTGAAATTGGCCGCATCCCCAAAGGTGTCCTGCACCAATCAGAAGTGACTTTTCAGTCACAGGGTCAACTGGGCTGTCTTTTCAGGAGTTATGGTCCTTTGTTTCAGACTCTTAAAAAAAATTTCCGCTCAAAACCAGTGCATATTTAATCATGAAATTTTATATCTTGAGAATTGTACAAGAGATATTATATTCATTGTCATCACATTTCTCTGTATACGCTTACATACTAAACATGACATTTTTTTATGGATATTATATGTGAAGGTAACAAAACATGAAAATCCCTGGTTACAAAATAACACTGGTTAATAAATGGGTTATACAAATTGATGAAACGCTACACACATTAAAGAGTGTAATCAGATCAGGCTATAATCATTAATTTGTCAGTTATACAAGTTACCACAGTTCAAAGCAATTGTATGAACTGTGGATTTAAATGCATTCTGTACATTTTGGAAGGTTGATTCAGCAAAGTACTGTGACTTTGTGTGAGATGTTTCTGGATTAAGGAATGTCCCTTTTAAAATGTTGTTTGCTCAGCCATGGTCACGATATCATATGATCTGATGAGTAAGTGTAGCAGATATCGGAGGACAGAATCTTGTCTGTCCCGGGTCTCTCTGGAACTCCCATAGTGTGCGTTCTGTTTTTTATTGCTTTGACCTTTGAACTTAGGGACTCTTTGCAGTTTTTAAGTCATATGGGATCTAGACAAGACTCTTTGTTATATTTATTGGCCAGATGTTAGACTCACTGGCACCAACGTCTTTCCATTTATGATGTTGTGGAATTCTA
This sequence comes from Xyrauchen texanus, assembly GCF_025860055.1. Classification (NCBI taxonomy): domain Eukaryota; kingdom Metazoa; phylum Chordata; class Actinopteri; order Cypriniformes; family Catostomidae; genus Xyrauchen; species Xyrauchen texanus. The sequence continues at coordinate 32,477,730 of NC_068292.1, forward strand.
GGACTACGATTGGATAAATCCTCGATTCAAATCATGTCCTTTCAATTCTTCTGCGTGTATAATCCAACATAGGACTAGATTAGTCATCAATATTCTTGGGCTTTTTTCCCAAAAGAAAAATATTGAAAATCTGCTAAAAGTAAATTTTGTCAACTTTTTTGGAATATACTAGCATTCAAATGGTTTTAAAGCTAATATACATGGACTACAAGCCACAACACTTCAACATTTGGCATTTAAAAAGACAGAACTCAAATGACTCAAACCAACAAGACTAAGCCAAATGTTATGGAACTCAATGTACAGAACTGATAGAATATGACTCAGATCCTCAACTTCTTTTGAGTCTCAACTCAACAGTTTCATAGATGTTGAACTGCTCTGGCAGTCTTGACATATTATCGTAAACTGTACTTTTGTAGATCAAAAGATTGGGAGTCAAACAGAGAAAGTGTCAGTTTTACCACAAAGCATAGGGGAAGTGCCAGAGCTCTCCTCTACTGGGAGGTTTGTCATCATAGTCTTTTTACAGATAGCATTGAACTCTTTTTCAAATAGAGTTTGGAGTGATAAAGCAAGCTTGCTACTGCTAGGAGAGATAAAGAAAACTTATACTGTTGATATTATAGAGCAATATGCTGTACTACTTAAAAGACTACAGCTCAGCTGTCAGTAGACATATGCTTCTTGCCGTGGTTTTATTTGGGCCAAAATGAGGTGATACATTGTAAAGACCCCTTATTTGATGAGAGGCTGTACAGATTACACAATGCTAACAGTATGTGCTGAAGGATCAACTGAATGCAAATGGAATAGCCACTTGAATTATACAATGGTTGGTGCTCATATAATCTCATTTGAAGGAAATAATAATATAAAAGGGATTAATTTGTCAAACCCTCAAAAAAATTATTTTCTGTTGCACTCTAATACCTCTACAATTAAAAGAAATTGGCTTAATCACACCAAAGAATATCTCAAGTTAAAGATATCAAACAAAATGAAGCAGCAGAGAAGAAATAGTGAATGACCTCTCCGTTCCTTGAATAAAACCCTGTATTGCTTTTCTTCCATCTCAGAGCAATTTGCTACCTGCCACTCAGCTGAAATGCTCAGAGCTTAATGCTAAAGTTAGGGAGAGACAGCAGAGGTAATTGGTTTATTTTTTATCATTGTTATTGATTACATTGCATTGAGACTGTACTTTCATGTTGCAGTTATTCAACTGTATTTTTTAAGGGACACTGGAGAACTGCTTGATATTATTGTCACTATTCTTTTCTTTGTTTTTAAATTTTTTGATAAAAATCTGTGTAATGCATCTGAATTCTTTGTATATGCAAATTCTGGCACTTATAGATCAGAAACATCATGGTTACTCTCGGAACCTCCATTCGCTGAAGAAGGGAACGAAGCGTTGTGTCGATGTAGTGACACTAGGGGTCGCTCTTGTGAGACCTGAACACCTCCCATTCTTTGAGAAAAGGCCAATGAGGATTGTCAAGTGGAATTTGCATGCCACTCCCCCGGACATACGGGTATAAAAGGAGCTGCAATGCCCACTCCATTCAGGTTTTGTGCTGAGGAGCCAAGACAAGGTCTGGCCATTTCAGCGGCTAGTACATTGTTGTGGCAAGAGGAAACAACGTCTCATTCCCACCATCAGGGAACCTAGGTTACGACAGTAACCATGACGTTCCCCATCTGTCACATCCCTGAGGGGGGGAAGTGACGTAACTAGCATGGGAGCAGGCCACACCAGCCTATTCGGGGAAGGTGTCCTTTTCCTTTCCTATTATTTCAGGGTGGAAAGACCCAGCGGAGACCACACCTTGGCCAAAAGGGGAGGTCAACATGTGACAATATGACACATGGGCTCAGTTGACGCACATGGAAGAGACACGGTGGTTAGTCCCGCCACAAAGGGTTCTTCAAACACATTGACCGGGGGAAGTGAGTGATCACCTTGAGTGATTGTGTCTACGACTGCTGGTGGTAGGCCACTTAGATCTTCCACGTCCCGTCCAAGGGCCAGACGTGGAGGTTCCAGAGGTCTGGGCGTGAATGGCTGATGGTGCCCCATCCCTGAGAAAGAAGGTCCTTCCTCAGGGGAATCTGCCAGGGAGGTGCTGTCGCGAGGAGCGTGAGGTCCGAGAACCAAGTCTGGGTGGGCCAATATGGGGCCACGAAGGTGACTCGTTCCTCATCCTCCCTGACTTTGTACAGGGTCTGTGGAAGTAGGCTCACTGGGGGAACGCATATTTGTGCAGCCCCCAGGGCCAGTTGTGTGCCAGCACATCTGCCCTGAGGGGGGCTCCCATCAGGGAATACCAGAGCAGGCAGTGGGAGAATTCCTGGCAAGTAAACAGGTCTACCTGTGCTTTGCTGAATTGATTCCAAATAAGCTGTACACTTGGGGGTGGAGTCGCCACTCTCTGCTGAGCATTGCCTGCTATGACTGCACGTCGGCTGTGGCATTGAGGCTGCCCGGGATATGAGTGCCCCGCAGCGACCTCAGCCGCTGCTGACTCCAGAGGAGGAGATGGCGGGCGAGTTGAGACACCTTGGTGATTTATATACTCCTGCCATAGAAACGAAAGGTCTGTCCAAGGGCTGAATAAGTGGCAGCAGAGTGGCGTGATAGCTACGAGAAGTGTGCCGCAGTGCCATGCCCTCGAGTGACTCGAGTCTGAAGCAAGTGCTGAAGAGGTCTCAAATGCATTATCCCGAGCGGTGTGACTGCCGCTGAGGAAGCCATATGCCTCAGGAGCCTCTGAAAGTGTTTCAGTGGAACCGATGTCCTCCGCCTGATTGACTTCAGGCAGTTCAGCACTGATTTCGCAGATGTCTCGCTCCCTGGGTCATCCTTCTCAGGGGCACTTAGGAGCCTTCCGGGTCCTCATGCCGGCCCGAGAGATGGGGGGGCGTCAACTTCCTTCGGGGGCTCTACACTGGGGCCAAGAATTGGGTTCAGGTTGAGGCGGAGCTGCCTGTGCTTTCACCACCGCAGGGGGAAGCCCTCGACGAGCAGACGGGGTGCAGGATCTTGAGCCGCATCGGAGCAAGATGTGCTGGATAGCCTGCTTCTTCACCGCCAAGATCTGCTGAGTGAAGTCCTCAACGGTGTCACCAAAATGTCCTATCTGGGAGTGGCACTGTAGGCTTTGGTCACCAGCAACGACGTAGCCCTACAGGCTCTGGAGGGTTTTAGCCGGTCTATCCCTGCAGGTGGTGGCATCTTGTGGGCGGCATTTTGTGTCCATGACCTCGTCAGTTTGTCATGCACCTCCGGGAAGAAATGGGAAGTGGCAGGGCAGTGAGCGGCGACCTAAACCCAGGAACCAATCATCAAGCCGCGATTGCTCAGGGGAGGTTGGAGGGTTCCAGTCCAACCCGATGCTCACGGCGGCCCGGGCAAACATGGCGGTCAGCTCTGTGTCAGCCTCAGACTGGGCTGGCAGTTCTGAAGGTGGCCTCTCCGTGGTCCTTGTGTTGTCAGGTTCAAACAGGTAAGTCTCGGGACAGCTGACCACTTGTACCACTTGCGTAGATGTGCGCTCCTTCTCCCAGTCTCCCGAGACCTTGTCTCGGCACCTCAGTGCAAAACCTGAATGAGTGGTTGCATGTCCGTTGGAGTGGCATGCAAATTCCACTCACCCATTTTCATTGGTCTTTTCTCAAAGATCAGAGATATCTGGGGCTACCAGGAGCGACCTCTAGTGTCACTACATCGGCACAACGTCTCGTTTCCTCCATCAGGGAATGGAGGTTACGTTAGTAACCATGAGGTTTTAATGACTAAAGCAGCTTTCACTTTCTTTAGTCTATGTTTGAGTGGAGGGGAAAAAGCAACAAATAACTGAAATGTCAACAGAATGTTATAAGTGTGTTAAAGTTTTCATTCTGAAACCACTTTGAAGTTTGTTCAGCATTTATATTGACAATTGTTTTTTTCTTAGTTGTTAAAATAAGCTTAAGATATTGATGTTGAGTTTACAGTTCCAATTTGAATTCAGATTCATAAATAGATTCACTCGGACTTGACTTGGACTCGATCTTGAGTCCGACTCTGCCCCTTTTATATTCAGACTTGACTTGGACTCAATTGTTTAAAGACTCAGACTTGTCTAGGACTCTACTAAGGTGGACTAGAACCCAACACTACTACCAATAATCCTCTCTCGCTGAACCAAACCAGACAGTTTTAGATTTGGTTCAGCCACCAAATCAGACAGAAGGAAACTACAACAGACATTCAGGACTGGTGAGAGGATTATTGGTATGGATGCACCAAAACCACTTTTTCTATACCGATCCGATACCAGTATTGTTTTTTGCATAATCAGTTTAGAATATCTTTACATTAATATGTAAAGAAACCCAAACATCTAACTACACATTATTTCAATATAAATGTATAGCTTATTTAGAAAAAAGTATTGTTTACTAGTATACTGGATAATGTAGTAGCAAAATTAACAGTAATTCCAGTTTATGTCATCAGTAGAAAATATATTTTTTTAAACTTGTATCTGGACTTTAAAGGATTCAGATCTCTGTTTTGTTCAATTTAGTTGTGTTTATTTGTACTCTTACCTTGTTTTATATTCTATGTCTCACTGTAATGTTCTGTGTGCACTTATTCCTCCCATCACCAAAAAAAATTTAAAAAATCCTTGTGTACATGAGAACACTTAGGAATAAATCTCATTCTGATTCTGATTTGTGATTGATTTTTGTATTTTGTTCTCTAGTTCTGGACAGACAAAGAATTGAGGTGTTCTTTCAGTCATTTGTACATCTTGTGAACTTAGTTTTGACATTTTTGAATGGACTTGTATGTGTGTGTGAACTGGGTTGACTGGAGCAATGGAGGAGTCAGGAGACAACGAGGCAGATTCAAGTTCAGTCCTTTTATTGTTCCCTTTTTTTCCAGCACACAGAATCGACGGTCACCATCGATAACAACTTAATGTTCTTTTGTAAAGCTATATGTATGTGTATATATATATAGGAGCACTCTTGCGACACACTCTCTCGCTGTCGTGCTTTCTGGTCACTCTCTCTTCGTCTCTCTCCATATCACTATAATAAGACACAGGTGTTAGAGGTAATTACAAACCAGGTGACAAGCCTTACCGCTCTCCCTCTCTCCCGCAGACCGACACCCACAAGACCACGCCCCCCATGCCACATGCCCCCACCGCTGACTCATCCTGCCTGCCCACTCCCCCCATTTCTTGAGAGAAAGTCAGCCACAACCATCTGCGCCCCCGGCCTATGGACCACCTTGAATTTAAAGGGCTGGAGAGCCTGATACCAACGGGTGATCTGCGCGTTAGTATCCTTCATGCGGTGGAGCCACTGCAGAGGGGCATGATCGGAACAGAGGGTGAAGGCCCACCCCAGCAGGTAGTAGCGGAACGTCAGAACTACCCACTTAATCACAAGGCACTCCTTCTATATGGTGCTATATTTTGTCTCCCTGAAGGAGAGCTTGCGACTAATAAAAAGCACTGGCCGTTCCTCCCCTCCGACCACCTGCAAGAGCACTGCGCCCATCCCCCAGATGCATCAGGTGCATGTAAAAGTGGCCCCCCACACAGTGTAGATTTTACCTTAAGGAAGGCCTGTTGGCACAACTCTGTCCACTGGACCGGATCGGGAGCCCCCTTTTAGTAAGGTCAGTCAGCGGGCTGGTGACATCAGAATAACTAGCCACAAACCTTCGGTAGTAGCCAGCCAGCCCCAAAAACCGCCTTACCCACTTTTTGGTCTTGGGTGCCGGGCAGGCTGCGATCGCTATGGTTTTGTCAACCTGTGGACGCACCTGCCCATGACCCAAGTGGAACCCCAGATACCTAACTTCCACCCGCCCAATTGCACACTTCTCCGGGTTTTCCGTGAGTCCCGCCCGCCTCAGCGCTCTCAGGAACGCCCTCAGATGTTGTATATGCCGCCACCAGTCATTACTGTAAATTATAATGTCATCCAGATATGCGGCTGCATACGCCGTGTGGGGTCTGAGGATCTTGTCCATAAGTCGCTGAAACGTGGCCGGGGCTCCAAACAAACCGAACGGACATGTCACAAATTGGTGTAATCCGAACGGTGTGGAAAAAGCTTTTTTTATCGGGACATTGGAGTTAAAGGGATCTGCCAATACCCCTTTGTTAAGTCCAGCGTTGAGTAAAATTGAGCCGCTCCTAACCGATCGAGTAACTCATCAATTCGCGGCACTGGATAAGTGTCAAATTTGGACACCGCGTTCACTTTCCGATAGTCAACACAGAAACGGACCGAGCCGAAGCTCTTCGGTACCAGAACTACCGGGCTGGCCCAATCACTGTGCAACTCCTGTATTACGCCCATTTCGAGCATTGCCTCTAATTCCTCCCTAACAACCTTTTTCTTGTGCTCAGGGAGACAATAGGGCAGGCTAAGAACCACCACACCCGGGGTGGTCTCGATATGGTGTTCTATGAGGTTTGTGCGACCGGGCAGGGGAGAAAACACATCTGCGAACTCCGCTTGCAGCCTCGCAACATCTGTCAGCTGCAACAGCGAGATGTGGTCTCCGCAAGGGACCGGGGTAAATTAATTTGCTTTGAGCGATACCTCCGAGCTCCGCCTTCTCCGGAACCGCCGTCGCCAAGGCTACAGGTACCGCTTTCCTCCATGGTTTGAGGAGGTTGAGGTGGTAGGTTTGATGTGACCTCTCCTATCCGTTCGTTTAACCTCATAATCGAGATCTCCAACTCGTCGCGTGACCTCAAAGGGTCCTTGCCACTTGGTGAGTAATTTGGAGCTCGTGGTGGTCAGTAACACAAGTACTTTATCTCCCTGTGAAAATTCCCGTAGCCGAGTGCCCCTGTCGTAGAGTCGGCGTTGGCGTTCTTGCGCTTGGAGAAAATTCTCCTGTGTTACCCGTCCCAAAATGTGGAGTTTTGCTCGAAGGTCAAGAACGTATTGAATTTGATTCTTGCTATCCGAAGGTCCTTCCTCCCAAGCTTCCCGTATGACGTCAAGTACGCCCCGTGGCTGGCGCCTGTACAGTAGTTCAAATGGGGAAAAGCCAGTGAAGGCTTGCGGGACCTCTCATACTGCAAACAGCAGGGGTTCGGGCCACTTACCCCAGTTTTTAGCATCTTCGTGTACGAACTTACAAATCGTGTTTTTCAAGGTCTTATTAAATCGTTCCACCAGTCCATCGGTCTACGGTACGAATCGACTTAATGCCTAATAATTCATAAAGTTTGCGAAGTGTACGTGACATGAACGTTGTGCCTTGATCCGTGAGGATTTCCTTTGGAATCCCCACTCGGGAGATAATTTTGAAGAGTGCCTCCGCAACACTGCATGCTGAGATATTGCATAGATGCACTGCTTCCGGATATCGAGTTGCATAGTCCACCAGAACTAACACAAAGCGATGCCCGCGTGCAGTCTTCTCTAATGGCCCGACGAGATCCATTCCAATTCTGTCGAAGGGGATCTCGATCGGTGGCCGGTGTGTTCACCAACTGACATTCCCGGCACGCCGCACACCACTTGCGAATGCCCGGCCAAAAGAAACGGTTTATTATACGGTTCAAAGACTTTTCGTGACCTAAGTGGCCGGCCATTGGATTATAGTGAGCCGCCTGGAAGAGTGTTTCCCGACGGCTATTCTGTACTAACAGCTGAGTTGTAATCTCTTTGGTTTGAGTGTCCTGTGTCACTCAATACAACCGCTCTTTGATAATTGAAAATTAAGAGTATGTGAGCACAACACCGGGCTGGAGCTGTTGACCATCAATTACTTTCACTTGATCGAAGGCGTGCCTGAGGGACTCATCACGCGACTGCTCCAGAGGGAAATCCCCCTCAGGGAAACCACTGAGGACGGGAACTCCCTCGTCTGCGTCAACTTGATGCGGAGCCGACGTTGCCTCCCCAGCCATAGTATCACACGCCACACCCCGCGCCACCACTCTGCAGGACCCATCCACACACATTACCCTCAGTACATTTTTTAAACCGGGCCAATTGGTTCCCAGAATTAGTGGATGGGTGAGGCGGGAATTAACCGTGGCCTTGACTCTATGCCTTTTCCCCCTGAATCGTATCTCAATGGTAACCACTGGATACTTGTGAATGTCCCCATGCACACACCTCACCCTCACTAGTTTATTTTTATCCAATGCCCCGTCTTGCACCAAGTGTTGGTGAATCGAGGTTTATGAACAACCTGTATCCACCAAAGCTTGATGGGTATCCCCCTTCACCCTTACCGGTATACGATACATTCCTGCCCGATCGGGGGCGTTCTGTGGAGTGTCGGGGATCCGAACCTGTGTCCCCACCTCCATCACTGGACACTGCTCCTGCCCATGTCCGGCTTCCCCGCAGCTCCAGCAGACCGGCCCAGCACCAGCCCCCTCCCTGAAGATGGTGTTGTGTCTGCTGGATGTTGGTGAGGGCGTTGATGACTTCGGCCAGCGGTGAAGGTTCCATAGCGACGCTCTCCTCCAAACCCGGGTTCTCGGCACCACTGTGAATGGGGTTGATTGGAGCAATGGAGGAGTCAGGAGACAACTAGGCAGGTTCAAGTTCAGTCCTTTTATTGTTCCCTTTTTTTCCAGCACACAGAATCGACGGTCACCGTCGATAACAACTTAATGTTCTTTTGTAAAGCTATATGTATGTGTATGTATATAGGAGCACTTTTACGACACACTCTCTCTCACTGTCGTGCTTTCTGGTCACTCTCTCTCCCTCTCTCGACACTAGGCGTTCCTTAAATGTCTCTCTCCATATCACTATAAGACACAGGTGTTAGAGGTAATTACAAACCAGGTGACAAGCCTTACCACTCTCTCTCTCCCGCAGACCGACACACGACCACGCCCCCCATGCCACAGTGTGTAATCATAATTTGCCTTTAGAAGTTCATTAATGTGATATTTCAGTTGTCATTGTGTCAAATGTTCTGTTTGCATAAAGGCCTCAATTGTTTCATTCTTTTTTTTTTTTGGAATAGATAGAAGTTAGACACTCTAACTCTGTAAGATAAAACTGTGCTAACTGTGGTTAGTTCTATGTTATGGACAATGCAATTTAATATACAACATACAAAAAATTACCGTAATTAATTTTATTGTACAGCTGATATACTGTATTTTTTATACATCATACAAACAACTCTACTGTCAATTTGACAGTACAGCACAAACTGTAAATTATTACACAGTATGTTGTGTACAGTAACTACAGTAATTTTACTGTGGTATGGAATACAGCAGCTTGCTGGATATTTGTTGCCAGTAAGTTGCTGTTGATTTAAAGTAAACTGTTTTACAATGTGATTAACAAATAATAGTCAGCACTTTATATTGAACATTAATTAATTAGCTCAAGAGTAATTTAGTTTAAATTAAAACATGTTTCAAGAGCAAGCCTTTGGCAGTGACAAATTAATTTCATTAATTTGATTGCTGTGTAATTTGATTATTGTTAGTTACGACACTAATGATGATTGTATTTTTTAAGCAGAAAAATTGTGACATAATGAGATTAAATGGAAAAACAGAGAGAGAGAAAATGGGTGAAAGCTTACAGAGACAGAGAGAAAGATAGAGACATCTGACAAAAAAAAATTCAGAATAAGCATGAGCTTTATTGCCAGGTAAGCTAACATATACAAGGCATTTGTCTTGGTGACAGGAGCTTCCAGTGCACAACAATACAATACAGCAACAAGACAGGGGTAATAATAAAAAAAATTATAAATAAATAAAAACTAAAATAAATTATATAAAGAATACACAAAAAGACAATTACATTATGTTCCATTACATTGCATTGCACTGTATATAACAGATTTGTATTTGCACTGCATGTGTGTGATAACAGATGGTTAGCACAGGCATCTGGGCTTTTGTTTTCAGAAGACATGGCACACCTCTTCTTGAGTAGCAGGAGGGGGAGGAGGGGGGTTACAGGAGGTGTTGATGTTTGTGTTAAGTGAAGGACAGAGCAGGTGTGGGGTGTGAGATTTGGCCTTTCAAATATATAGTAGAACACATTCAGGTTGTCAGCCAGTTGTTGGTCCGCTACAGTGTTGGGCATGGGGTGACTTGTAGTTAGTAAGTTGTGATTTCATCAGCCAGCTTTTGCAGTGCGGCACTCACACACGTGTGGTGGGATATAAACACTCACCAGAATAAACAAGGAAAACTCCTGCTGCGAGTAGAAAAGCTTACAGTTAATAAAGAACGCTTCCAAATTAGGACAGCACATTTTCTTTAACGTTTTTACATCTGTACACCAACTTTCAGTGATGTAAAAGCCTGTTCCACTGCCTCTTGTTGCTTTTGTAATGCCGTGTAATTGTAAAGAACAGTCCAGAATATATTCACTCAGCCAGGTTTCAGTGAAGCACAAAGCAGCAGAGGTTGAAAAGTCCTAATTTGTTCTGGTGAAGAAATGTAGTTAGTCTGTTTTGTTAGGAAGAGAGCAGAGATTTTTTTAGATGAATTCTTGGCAGGGTTGTTCGAAAGCTGCGCTGTCGGAGCTTGACCTGTGCGCCAGCTCATCTCCCTCACCTGGGTCTCTTGAACAGCACAGCTGCTTCTCCAATTAAAATATACAGCAAAGCATCCAAATAGTCAAAAACTGGGAAAAGATTGTCTGGTATGTGCTGCCGAATGTTCAGCAGTTCATCCCTGGTAAAACTGATTGGAAAAAGATTACTAAACACAAGACAAACCAACAAAAACAACAAAAGAACTGGAGAGCTCCACACTGAGGTGGCCATTCATGGCGCCATCTTGATTTTATCTTTTCATGTGCTAAACATAAAGGAGATTAGCAGCAGATTTTTTAAGTGGAAGTTGCCAGGTTACACAAATATGAAGCTAATATTCTTAAACTTGTAGCACTGTGCTCTTGCTGTACTTTAAATTGTGCTGTAAATGAAGTCTCATGAACATAAGAATTTGTGTAACAAAACAAAACCAGACATCTCTAAAAGTATGACTCACCTTAAATTCTTGGCAGCCCATGAAAAAGAGACCTATTTTTGATCTCTTGTATGATCTCTCCTGTGAGGTAAGCAGCCAAGCCTCTTATTGAACTGATATGAAAGTGTCTCATAGCCCCCTTTCATCCTGTTCTCCACCATCACACAGCTGAGAGACCCCTTATGAAAGATTGTCAATACCATGTGAAACCTAGAGATTTTACATATCAAAAAATAAACTGAGTATTTTGTGTTTTATATGTTGGTAAATATTGATTATTTCCAACTCTGATGCACAATTTTGAGTTTAAGTAGTTCTTAAATATGATATCCCAATTGTTCATCTTAATTTCCTGTTAAGATTGATTTGGGGTCTAATAATGCTGTCCAGCCATCTTTGACTTAACCAATATGTAATGATGATCTCATCAAGAGTAACTACAAACAATTATCTTTCAGTATGAATTTAATGTTGGAGTGGCAATGAAATGTTGTATCAATAGTTATTCTCTAACATAAAAGCATAAAAGCAGGAAATACACAAGTTAGGTAATGGTGTAATACAGACCAGGAATGCTAGTTACCAGCATATGTTGTGTTTTGGGAACTGATCTGCTTGTGTCCCCATCAGGCTTCTTAACTAGCCTAATAAGCAAGAGTTCCTTGGTCAACCGGCTTAACCAAAAATAACATGCTAGTTGACCATAATTTTGCTTGTGAACTGCAAGGCTATGATAGACTAGCTCCAAACCAGCATTAAACCAACATAAAAATGGAAATTCATGCTAGTCTAAGCTGGTCTTTTCAGCAGAGTGTGGCCTGTTTCACCATCACATATCAAATCAAATCACATGTTCTATCATTCTTTGAACCAAAAAAATGGTGCACAAATACAAATTAATTTGAATAAAAACCACAGAATTGATTGCCTGATTTAATATGTACTAGTTTATTATATTAGGCTATTCACACTAATCTTACTCAAATTCCCTTGTAAACATTTTTGAATCTAAATCATTTTGTTTTTAGCTTTAAAGATGAAAGATAATTTCACGTTTACAGCATTACTTTGATATTTACAAAGCATCTCCATTCTATACATTCAACCAGGCTGCAATATCAGTGATGTACTCTTTTTGAGGTTTGACATTATCTTGGTTTGAATGGGGTTCCTCATTCTTGCTTCACCAAAGCTGTGTAAGCTGGAGAGTAGGCATTTGTCTTTTAGTGATGCACAAAGATAAGCTAGGTATTGTGGCAGGTGGGCCGAAGGTCACTTATGTGGAGAACAGAATAAACCTGGGATGTATCCCACTCTTCCACAATTCCCAATCAGCACTCTTTGTATCAGATAATCCTCCTCTGGGAGCTCTCCAAGAGACTCTATCATGCTGCAGTGCTCTGAAGCTGCAGTCTTATCTGTTGCTGGACCTGTTGAGAATTGGGTCTTTATCTTGTATCAACACTTTGAAAGATGAGAACAGAAAAGTTGAGCTGTGTATCTGGTGCTCTTTGAGTCACAAGAAAAGGCTTTGGGATATGTAGCTGAATGCTGTTTTTGAGGAGTGCCTTCTTCAATGCTTTGAAGTGCCTGTGGTGAACGTGGATTTTGAGGAGCTTCCAAAATGTGGGCTGAGAGCATTTCATTCTACAAGCGGATGAACTTGATGGACAGACAGCTGAGCTGTCTTACATCAGCTTTCTCAACCACCAACTCTCTCTCATCCTTGATTGCACAGTCTTAAATCCCCAAGTCTACAAAAACATGATGGTTGGCCATCTGCGGGGATAGTCATGTAAACCAGCCCAATCCACTCAAAGCAGCATTGTCCCCTAAGGTGAAGTCATTTCTAGAGAAGAACTGTCTGGGTGGCCTGGGTAGCTCAGCGAGTAAAGACACTGACTACCAACCCTGGAGCACGAGATTGAATCCAGAACGTGCTTAGTAACTCCAGCCAGGTCTCCTACGTTTCCAAATTGGCCCGGTTGCTAGGGAGGGTAGAGTCACATGGGGTAACCTCCTCACAGTTGCTATTATGAGTGGTTCGTGCTCTCAGTGGGGCACATGGTTAGTTGTGCGTGGATGCCACAGAGAACAGCATGAAGCCTCCACATGCACTATGTCTCCGTGGTAACAAGCTCAACAAGCCAAGTGATAAGATGTATAGATTGACGGTCTCAGACGCAGAGGCAACTGAGATTCGTAATAATTTATGGTGGAAGTACAGAAAGCATAAAATCTGCCAGGTTTAGTTTTTTGGTACTTCTATTGGTTTATCCTCCCTAGCATCACCTTGGAAACCAAAGTTTGGCTTTCGGTGGATGAGATTTTTATTGGTAGCTTAAGGATGTAGGCAAATCCAACTGAAATCAATAGAGGGATATTAAGGTCACTGATCAATGTGTCACACTTGATAAGTAACAATAGTGAGGAAGCTCATAAAAGAGAAAATGGCGGTGGAGTGATTAGTCACGTTTTTCACCTCTCTCAGTCCACGTTACTGTATTTTATTATCGATTAGTTGCTTCATTGTTAATTTATCATGCCCAAGCCATCAAAACAGATCAAGCCTGATCTTTCCCGAGGCTTTACTGAAGATGGTACCGATTCGAACGAGGCTAGTGCTAACAGCGATCATGCGGTTAGCCATGAGAGTTCGTTACCTGACTTATCACATGGAGCTTTGCTTAAACACATTGCCCAAGTCTTTGCGGAAGAAGGTAGGCACACAAAAGATGCTGAATGACTCCTTTGTTAAATTGGAGTCTGGGTTGGATGTGAAAGTGGATAGTATCATCAAACTCATTGATGAGGTCGCTGCGGCCACCGACTCTCTTGTGACACGCCAAGCCGAATCAGAGACTCGTATCTCCACCTTGGAAGATGACATTGCTCCACTAAAAGTGAAACTGGCTGCTCTTGAGAAACTTAATTCGGCACTTACGGAGAAGGTTACAGATCTCAAGGGTCGTTCTAGGTGGGACAATATCAGAATTCTAAACCTCAAGGAGTCCGTTGAGGGAAGTGATCCCATAACTTTTTTGAATCTTTCATTCCAAAACTGCTTGAGTTACCTGTTCTGTCTATCGCAATTGACCGCGCACACCGAGGGCTTGGTACGCCTGCAGATGTCTGCCCTCGCCCTGTCATTATCAAGATCCATCGCTCCAGAGATGTCGCTACAATTCTGGCTGCAGCTAGACGCAAAGGCCAGCTTCAATATGAGGATCAACTTCTCCGTATCGCTCCTGACATTTCACCTACAGTTCGTGCTGCGTGGAGAGCCTTCAACCTGATCTGTGCTGAACTTATCAAGAAAGACATTCGCTTTCAAATGAATTTCCCGGCCGTGTTGATCTTTAAGGCAAACGGCATTCAGAAAACTTTCAGAGATCCGAAAGATGCCAAAGCTAATATGGACGGTAATATGTGATCCTTTGGAAATTCATGCTAGTCTAAGCTGGTCTTTAAAAAGTTATCCTTTTTGCCTTTAATTTCTCGATGAGTGTTTGCTGCCTTTACAAACGACATCTTTTTGGAATATGTTCAAACTAATGATGGGTGACTGACAAAAAGAATGGGAGAGTTTTTCTCATGTATAAATCTTTGTTTGCCGCAAAGCTTTTGTTTTTTGATCTAAGCTAGGATATTGAGCAGGTGAGTTTTTTTTTCTCTGCGCATTTGAATTGTAGATCCTAGTTTCTCACTTTGGTTTCACAGGAGTTATAGACATGGGTGCACCCAATCTTCTCCTTGTTCTGTTTTTGTTTGTATATAGTTCTAATTCTAGTTTAGCTAAGCCTGGACCAGAGATTAAAGTTCCCCTTTCCCCCCATCCTTTTCTCCTATGTATAGTTTGATTTCCCTGCTAATTGCATGGTTTATCTTTTTATCACTTCATAAATGGCTGATGGTGTCAAGTTGAACGTTCTCAGCCTCAATGTAAGGAGCCTGAATAACCCAGTGAAACGAGTTGCTACTTTGAACTTTTTGCAGAAACAAAGAATAAATATAGCTTTCTTACAAGAGACTCATCTGGTCAAAAGGGATACAAATCCTATGTCTAATCGCTTCTTCCGTGTTGTTGCTTGCTCCTCAGCTTCAAATAAATCTAAAGGGGTGGCGATTATATGTCAGCGTAATCTGCGCTTTAAGCTGTTGGATACTTGGGCAGATAGCAAAGGTAAAATAACAGTTGCGAAAGTTCATATAGAAAATAGAGATGTTGCCTTGGTTTCAATTTATGCCCCTAATACTTTTGAAAAAGAATTTTACGAGTAGATCACTAAGATACTTCTGGAGCTTTCTGACTCCAAATTCATCATTGGCGCTGATTTTAATGCTGTTGTTGACTATTCAGTCGATAGGTCGGGACACCGAAAATTTTGATCAAAAATATGCTTCTGAGGCTTTACGTTCCTGGATCAATGATACCGGGGTGGTGGACCTTTGGCGTATATTAAATCCTGATGTTAGTGGCTTCACCCATTTATCATCCAGATACAAATCTTTCTCTCGAATTGACTTTATCTTTGCTACTAGAGGCTTGTTTCATAATATTGTTAATGTTAGCTTGCTGCCAGTGGCATTTTCAGACCATAAGGGAGTGATTGCTTCTGTTTTGTTAAATTCAAATCCAGTTCGGGCCCCTAGATGGTGTTTCAACACAATGCTTCTCCGAGATGAAACATTCAAAACCAAGTTCTCAACTCAACTATCAGATGACTTGAGGATACTCTGGGATGCTGCTAAAGGGTTTATTAGGAATTTTACTATATGTTATGCTTCCAACATAAGGAAAGCTCGTTCATCTAGATTATACGATTTAGAGTCTAAACTTACAACATTAGATGGTCTATTGCAACAAAGATATGATGACAATGTAAGGCTTCAATTTGATTTAGTGAAAAAGGAGATATATTCTATTATGAAGCAGCGTGCTGAATTTTTAATTCATAGGACACAGCAATTGTACTATTTTAACGGGGCTAGACCTAGCCGTTTACTTGCCCTTAGATTGCGGTCCAATGAACATTTTTCAGATATCAGCGCAATTAAGTTAAAAGATGGTGTCATCCTTAATGAACCCTCACAGGTTAATGCTACTTTTCGCAGTTTTTATGCTGAATCATATAGCTCGGAGGTATCACATAATCAGGATGCTTGTGACAAATTTTTTAAACAAAACACCGCTTCTCAAGTTGCCTGAGGAAGACTCTTTAAAATTAGATACTCCCATTACCTTAGATGAGCTTAAGGAGGCTGCTTCTGATATGTGTAGTGGTAAATCCCCTGGATTGGATGGAATTCCCCCAGAATTCTACACATTCTTCTGGGACAGCCTGGGCCCTCTACTTTTTTATATGATTCAAGCTGCTGTTGAAAGAGGGTCCTTCTCTAAAGACGTTAATATTGCAATTATTTCACTTTTGCTCAAAAAGGACAAGGACCCTAATGATTGTCCCTTTTAAATGCTGATCTGAAAATCTACGCCAAACTGATTGCGCAAAGACTTCAGCCAGTCATGACTAAGCTGGTCAATTGTGACCAGACAGGCTTCATTAGAACTAGGTTAGCATCTGATAATGTTAGAAGATTACTCCATATAATACATGGCACATCTACGTTGACTCTTCCTGTCGCTGTCCTTTCCCTAGATGCTATGAAAGCCTTTGATCGTCTGGAATGGCCATATCTATTGTCCGTGTTGAAGGTTATGGCCCTGGGGTTCTCTTGCATTCGTATGATCAAGGTGTTGTATGCAAACCCCACAGCCATGGTGTTGACAGGTAGAACTTGTTCTTCACTGTTTGACATAGCCAGAGGTTCTCGACAAGGTTGCCCACTAAGTCCGTTTCTTTTTGTACTTTCACTTGAGCCACTGGCACAGACAACACGCATAGATAAATGTATCACCCCAATCACAATATATGGAACCAGTCATCATATTTCGTTGTATGCAGACGATGTCCTTCTTTATGTAGGTAATCCATTACAGTCCATACCTAATATTTTAACTATCTTTGGCAGCTTTGGCGAGATTTCCGGATATAAAATAATTGGACAAAGTCAGCACTTCTTCCACTGAACGAAGCAATGAGAAATACAGCACTACCCTCAGGTATACCAGTGGTCAAACAATTTAAATATTTGGGTATTATGATTGGTGATACATTGCAGTATATAATTAAGACTAATTATGAGGGTATCCTATAAAAAATTTCGTGTAACCTGGATAATTGGCCATCACTCCCAAATTCTCTTAGATCGCGTGTATCAATTATCAAAATCAATGTACTTCCTCGAATTAATTTTGTGAGTTCTATGCTGCCCTTGCCTCCACCTGCTTGTTTTTGGGACAGGCTACAGAGCATAATTACCAAATTTGTCTGGAATGGCAAACGGCCACGTCTAAAACTTTCCACGATGCAACAAGATAGACTCGCTGGTGGACTTTCACTTCCCAATTTTAAGTTGTATCACTGGGCTTTTACACTACGTCCCCTGCTTAGCTGGTATGATGATAAAATTGACGTTTCTTGGCATCCCCTGGAGGTAAATATGGTTCTTCCTCTGAAGTTAGATGAAGTTTTATTCGCTAATATCCCTTTAAACAAGCGTAAACTCCGTTTTGGTCCTTTAGTGTCGCATGTTTTGTCGACTTGGAGAGCAGCAGAAAAAGTTTGTGATATCAGCTCTAATTGGAATCCCTACTCTCCTATATTTAATAATGATGGGTTGCGCATTGATAAACACCCTTTTAAGTTTGGTCAGTGTCGACAGTGGTACGACAAAGGGATTCACTCCTTGGGTGATATAATGTGTGACAAGGGCCTCCACACCTTTGAGGAACTTTCTATTCAATTCAACTTGCAGAGCTCCACCTTTTTCTTTTACTTGCAGTTGAGGGCAGCCATGAAGGCCTATGGAGTCCCTTGGATGGCTCCTCTTAAAGACCACCCTTTACTGAATGTGTTAGGTGAGACACAGGGAACAAGAGGTTTAGTTTCTAAATTATATGTTTTTTTTCTGGAAAACATTTTTCTGGAACAAATACCAAGGGTTCACTCTAAGCAAGGAGAGTCTGCTTTTAGCTATTATGCCAGCCGCAGCTGGAACCAGCTTCCAGAAGAGATCAGATGTGCTCCTACAGTAGTCACATTCAAATCCAGACTTAAAACACATCTGTTTAGCTGTGCATTTACTGAATGAGCACTGTGCCACTGTGTGTCCAACTGTTTGTACTGTATTTTATTTTATTTTATATTCTAATCTGTTTCAATTATTCTTATTTTTTTTATTCTTATTTTAATCTCTTCTATGTAAAGCACTTTGAATTACCAATGTGTATGAAATGTGCTATATAAATAAACTTGCCTTGCCTTGCCTTGCCTAGCCTATCCTCCTCTGACAATAGACTCCTCCTGGCGGACAGATATTCCGAACCTTTCCCCCAGTTTTGATTGGGACAGTGTCTGGGTTATGGTAATGCGTGCTTTTGGAATCCGGATCATCAACAAATCCATCTTAATTTTATACATAGGACTTATATGACTCCATGTAAACTCTATAGTATGAAGCTTAAACCTGATCCATATTGTACCCTCTGCCATACAGGGGAAATTGGTACTTTCTTTCACTTGATTTTGGAATGCCCGGGGGTTGCTAACTTTTGGATTATGGTTAAAAAAAAATTTGTCTACTTTATTAAATGTGGCGGTCCCTTTGTCTCCATCTGATTTATTTTAAATGATCTCTCTGATGTCCAACTTAACAAAATTAAGAAACGAGTATTTTTAGCTGGTTTGACAGCTGCCAAGAAATTAGTAGCAATGAGATGGAAACCTCCACATTATATTAATAAGCAATATTGGGTTCTCACATTAATAGGTGTGGTGTATCTCGAATTGTCCACTGCACGCATTCACGGTGCAAGAGAAGATATCATTAGACTCTGGGCCCAAACTTTGGAGAAGCTCAAAGGTCTACTGATTTAAATTAAGGAGACCCTCCCCTCCCCTCCAACCACATACACTCCCTGGTCTTGTTTTTTTTTTCTTTTCTTTATATTTTATTATTTTTATATAGTTAGTTATAATTATGGTTCTGGTTCTATTTGCCTCTTCTCTAAATGTCGTAGACTTCTTTCAGTGCTATTCCACAGGTCTCAATGTCAAGATTTTTTTTGGGATGTATTTCTTTTATATAATCTGCTGTACATATATAGTCTAGCATATATTTTGAAGCATATTATGTCTCAAATATTATTTGATGCATCTTTGTCATTTACTCTTTTGTGTAACTGACCAGTTTTTATTTGTTATTTATCTATTATTATTTTTATTTAATTACTTATTTTTTACATATAAAAATTTTAACTGTTATTTTGATTTTTATCTACTTTTGTAATGGCTGTTTGATTGTCTTCGTCATTTTGTATGTTAAACAATATCCAAACATCATCAATGATAAAATAAAAAATGTATAATAAAAAAAATAGTGAGGAGGCTCACACCTGCACCGACCACACAGATTAACTCTGTAATGATTCACAACAACACCCTAAGAGTCTGTGAAGAACCATTCAATAAGTGACACAGTGATGCTGTGGATAAAATTGTCAGGTGTTGTGAGGATTTGTCAATAACATCAGACAAATTTAAAAAGTTACCCAGTATCACACAAATTATGCAAAAATAATAACTTTGTTTCAAAACCTTGTGAGCTGCCTACAGAGGCAGCATTTTAAGGCATCATGGGCACTTTCTGCCTTTGCAGTGTCTTCCACATCAGTCACTTATGAGGTTCCATTTCAGTTAGAATGCTGCCTTATGAAGTCTGTAAATGGCAAGGCAGCTCACTAGAGTTTGGAACAGAGCTATAATTTTTCCTCTAGCATGTGGTTTGACATAGAGGATGATTTGATACAATCAGTTATTTTCCATGCGGTGCCGTGACAGTATTTAATCTTTCAGCACACCCAATTCATGCCATTGCATGCTGTTTGGATATTAAACAGCGCAGAAAACCATGCATTTCTAAAACATTGCAGGTCTGTGTTTCCCAATGTGTTCACATGTCAACCCATCCTACAGGAGCCACAAACCAAACTGGAACCCATTCAATTACATGCTGTAATACTGCTTCACCTCAGAAAACGTCTAAATAGCCAAGAAACACAAAATAACACATCATAGACGTGTACATTTTAAAGTCTGCATGAGTAGACGTACACAATATACTAAGTGTGAAATTGAAGGTTATTTAATGAGTCCTTTGATTTTCATTGATAATTTTATCAATGAAAATGAATTGATAAATTCATACTGTATTGATAAAGTCAACTGTCTGAAAGTGTTCAAAGTGTTCCATTGGTGAAGTTTCCTGATTGAGGGGTGTAATTGTCCCAAGCAGGGATCTTGTAATCATGAGGCTGATGGCAGACCTTTCTCTCAGGAAGAGAATTTGAAGATCTGGTAGAAGGTAACTGTGGCACCTGTTAACATGAAAGAAGGAAATAATAGAGTTCAAATACCACAGATTTTTCTTTCACTCAGAGACTGATCACTTGCTCACCAATATTTTCCCATTCTTATTTAGATTTTCAGGCGGAGACAAATTACAGTTGGTGCTCATTTGTTAATCGGGATGAAAACACAGTTAACTCTCATTCTTTCTAAAAATTATGAAGGTATCATTAGACAATAAATTTTTTCTCTGCACTCAATTACTGACATATTTTTATACCAGCGCCACTCTCACTTATCTAATGTGCTGTTCCAGGTCTCTTGCCTGGTATTATCTGAATCTGTCAGAAGCAAATTGACAAACATTTTTAAGTGTATTTGAAATACCACTCAATAAATACATATATTATAATAGTTATGTAATGCATACATTGCAAGACTGACTACTAATATTATTCAACAAAAAAAAAGTGTACTAATAATTAATCAAGGAAATTGTTTTTAAAATCATCTGTCCTCTAAATTAATGGTGAACAATGGTCTTCCAGCTGTTTGAACCTGCATATCATTAGAATTTTTATTTGCAAAAACACATACTACTCATATTTAAGTTTTATTTAAATTTCTATCATATTAATTTGGTTTTATAGCTGTCTGAGTGTTTCTGCACAATTTCACTCGGATTGTATTTCTTTTTTGAAAGGGCAAGGGAGATAAACTGTAGCCAGTGCTCTACTTCTGCAAAACCAAAATGCACCAAACTCAAGTGTTTATGACTTACAGTGCACATCAGCATTTCCACAATGTGTTTCTCTCCCAGTGTTGGGCGTATATTGTTCTGCCAATTATTAAAAGTAATGGAAAAATGTTGTTGGCTGCGAACCCTCGATCGACTCGGGTATGCCAAAGATCCTTATGTTGTACCGTCTGCTCCGGGCCTCTAGATCCACGGTCTTGGCTTTAAGCTTCGTGTTGCTTTCCGTTAAGGCTGCGAGGTAGGTTTCTAGATGTTCCACCTGCTCATCTAGTGACACCGCAAGGGACCCAAGCGTGGTAAGTCACTGTCCATGATCAAATACTGTGGCTTGCATAAAGTCAATTTTACTTCTAGTGTTGAAATTGCAGCCATGAACTCCGGCCAAGGCTGCTCTATGCTCTTAACAGGTCTGTTAGTGCCGCCATGTTCACTACGTTTGGTGTAACGGGCAACTTTCTTGGATGTTTTCACTGTTTTATTTGCCATTTTAAATGCATAGTAGTGTGTCAGGAAAATGTTGGTGGGGTAGTTCAAGAAATAATGAAACTGAATGGGGAAGAGAGACAGACACATCTACTCCTTTGACTTTGAAATAATAGACATTTTAAGCTTTCTTTAGACATATGTTTCATGTTTGTGTGATAAGTATTCGCGTTTCAGTTCATTTTTGTGACGTGTTTCTGAAATATGCTCGTGAACACAGAGACTGCTGAAAGCTCACCCTTTTTATTTTCTTTATTTTACAAAAGCACAAAATTTTGTTGTTATTGTGTACACAAATAAAAGTAGACCCTTTATAGTCTCTAATGATGTCTTACACTTATCTGTATACCCAAATTTTAAGTTGTTTAAGTATTTTAAGTATTTTAAGTTGTTTCTGCTGTAATGACAAAAATATCCAACAGGACGAGCCGGCGTGTCCGTGGACCCCAGAGGGTTAAAAGCACCTTTGTTACAAAGGGGTTTCATCTCATATTAAAACTAGGTTCAGTTAGTAACTGGTATGATACTTGCAATGCCTTGGCTGTTGAGAGATGCAGTCGCAGGAGAAAGGCTTGATGGTTCCTTGAGTTGAAGGCGTTGAAGTTGCAATCAATTTCTTCCGTGTTGAATGAAGAAATTAGGATGAACTGGGATATTCATTGACTCTATGGTTGAGGTAGTTGCACATGGCTTGAGGTGTTGAGGCCTTCCGGCCTGCAGGCCTCATGGTCAGCACAACCAGCAGCAGAGGGAAGAGAGCATCAGGGGAAAAAGCCATGGGAAAGAGACCAGTAAGAGGCGGGACGTGTCTTTTAACTTCTGCTGGAGGTCCCTCCTCTCGAGTCTGGCTTAAACAATGAGAAAGGTGCAATTTCCAAGCGGGAAATGTTCCTTTGTTTGGAAGCTGACACATTTGCATGATTGGGGTTAGTTTAAGCCCCTTTATGCTCTGATTAATATAGCAAGCATACAATGCATGCTGTCAGAATTATATATATACCATTGAGCAGGATGTCACACTAGGATTAATTTGGTAGAAAACATGATACTAAATAATTTTACATTAGCTGGTAGTCCTGTCATAAATCATGCATAAAACAGTATACAGTACAAAAACACATTACAAGACAGTAATGATCCTATACACAATGTCCTGGGGATATACATGTGAAATTATAGATGGTTTGTCTATAGTTTAAATTAAGAAAGGTCTGTTGTTCTGGACTTTGTGTGCATTTCTTATGGGGGAAAGGAGTGTATCACGCTTTTTGCATTCCTTTGCTGATAACTACCAGTGAGGGATCAGACATAAATGAGCCTGCATGGGCCTCTGCTTGCTACAGTCTTGAGACATCTGTTGGGGGATGATGCCCCAGTAGGGACCCTAGACATCAACAATTGGCTTGACAAATTTTGTATGGAGCTTGGCTACAGCAATCTAACGTTCATAACAACTCATGGATCAGGCTGCCCACTTCCAGATACTGCGACTCTTAAGGGAGATGACAACACGGATGGCATTATTGGTGTGAAGGTGTTCAATTTCATAAAAGCAGTCATAGTGGTCATTCTGGATCATCTCGATGACATACATTTAAAAGAGTGGTGCTACAGTTGTGAAGTGGATCACCTCAGTCAGCTCCAGCATACATGTCTGTTTGATCCTGACAAGTATTTATTTTAAGCATGCTTTGAAGAACTTTCTTGTAAACTGTTTAAACCTGTGTTAAAAGAAGTCAGGCGGTGAAATCATTCGAAGGCGTGCTGTATGAATAAAGAGAGGAGCCACACAATCTTCAGAGACTGCGTGAAATCCGTGACAAACTGGTGAATGATAGCTGTGAACAGGCTGTCTATGACGCTGTGGACGGGTGGAAAAACTGTTCGTATGTTTCCTAAGTTTGATGCTGACATGGGTAACTTCTGCAGTGCTACAGGACTGATTAAATATATTCTGAAACATCGTCTTCGATGTGAAATGACCAACATGCTGTATAAGATCATTGATGATGAGCGTTCTGGAGCCAATAATGTTGTAAATGTGACCTATATTAACAAACGGTTGATTTGTCTAAAGAAGCATATGGGCATAGTCAGGGGTCTATCAAACGACTGGACTGAAATGATACAACTCTATGCTGGCCGGAATTATTCACACTGTGTGGTGCTTAAAACCATTCTAAACTCTTTGTTTGAATGCGATAATATCTTTAAAGTTGCTGAAATAATAGGCTTATGTACATATGTAACTGATATATGTGTGATGTTATTGTCAAGAAACAAGCAGAGTGATAGTTATGTTTTTGAAAATGTTGATACTCTGGTTAATTACCTGATTAACAAAATACAGACACGTGTTAAATTCCTACAATATCTCGACATTGCATGATGTTGGTGTTTCTATTGTACTAGTTAAGTTTGCTTTGTACTGTGTGTGGGAGTACTGCTGTGATTAACCCTGATTTAAAAAAATTAAATACAAATTTTGTTTTTATAGAATCACTGTATCATTATTTATGATTATGATATGATTTGACTCAATTCTACAAGAGGGGAGAGTTCCTCAGAAAATACAGACTGACAAGGGGAAGGAGTTTTTTTAACAAACTTTTCCAACAGCTAACTAAAAAGCACAACATTTACAATTTTAGCACAGGGAGTGCATTGCAAGCATTATTGAATGCTTTAATGGGACATTAAAAGGATGGATGTGGAGGTATTTATCAGCTATAAATTCTAAATGATACATCAATTTTTTACAATATATTATTCAAGGATACAACAGTAGTTATCACAGAAGCATTAAAATGAGACCTGTGGATGAAAATTTGTATTGGTAATGTGTGTAAGAAGATACCTGTATTTAAATACAAAATCGGCGACGTGGTTAGAATTTCAAAGATGAGAGGCCCTTTTACCGAGAGGCCCTTTTACCAAGGGGCATGATCAAAACTATACAGAAGAGTTATTCACTATAACCGAATGTATACCACGTCAGTCTACAAACTGTCTGATTATGATGGTGACGTTATCGATGGATCATTTTATGAATAGAATTACAAAAAATTATTGTGGACAAGGACTAAGCTTTTAAAGTGGAAAAGATATTAGACAAGAAGAAGCATGGTAAAAGAATCAAGCCGCTCATACGGTGGGTGGGGTGGCCTCCAAAGTTTGACAGTTGGGTTAATGAAAAAGACGTTGTAGACGTGTTCATGACAGTGCTATCAATAAGATCCTTAACATTCCACAGTAAGCTAGCCATTATTTTTGGTGTAATACTGGAGAAACCATTGGAAGCTGCAAATGTGCATACTGAAAATGAACACAACAATACAAATTTTACACCAGTGTACACACCACAACAAGCCGACATAAACAGTGGGTTTTACACTATGTAATCGCATAGCCGAGTCGGATGGTCCTGGCCAGCCAACATGATGGGTTGGGAAGTGAAAGTCACGCGTCCAAGCTCCGCTCAAGGGGCTCTAAAGGGACGGTCATTTCCGCAGGTAGTGTTGCTGTGGGAGGATACAAGTTTGAATACCAAACTGTGGGGGACACACATGCCCCTCTTTTGAGATGTGTACATATAATCGGATCGGATCGTGAAATGGTCAGTGTTGACCAGAAGAAGACAGAAACAGGGAAGTGCCGTTTTCTTAAGAGAAAGTTGTCGTAAAACTACACTTCAGACCTGTGAAACAACCTATCCTTTAAAAATGGTTTATTATAATCCGTACCAAATGGACCCTACTCATTATGTAAAATATTATAAAAATCAAGCAGGTGGAGTATTGCTAGGGTATGCTGATGGAGGTGTTATGTATGGTGCAGGACTTGAAGTCTTTTCAGGGGTTTGTTTCGAATAGCTCTTCCATTGTTAAAAAGAGGTTTCAGCATAGCCAGACAACACATTAAAAATAATGCTAAAAATATAGTCAACATATATATATTTTAATAACAATAAATTTCAAGACGGGTCAGGTTTAATGGTTATGCTACGTAAAAGGGGATCTAATCCGCCTGGAATGAGGATGGGTAGGAGTGGTCAAACGGTAAAGAAAACCAAGAATGTCTCTAAGAAAACCACAGTTAGACAACGAAAGTGAAAGTGAGCTGTGAAAAACGTCTCATCTGGATCGGTTGGCTCAGCTACATACCATGTCCGAAGAGTGTATTAAATCTGAACTGGATCTGTTTGCAGTACCGATGACCCAGACAGCTACTGAAAAAACACATATATAGAAATCCCCTCTTTATCAGCAATATGGGACAGTGCACGATTGGAGTTCCCCTTCTGTCGCTCACTCGACGTTGTGTTGAATGAAGCGACATTAGGGATCTTTCTTGAAGGCCTCGGTTACCTCTGAACTTGAGAAAAGGCCAATCAGAAATTGGCAGACAGAATTTGCATGACCCTCCACCGGAAATATGTGTATAAAACGAGGGAATCAAGCGTCTGTCCATTCATATTTTTTCTTCGATCAGTTGTGCGATCAGCGAGCTGAGATCACTTCTGTTCCACCTCTGCAGAGCGTTTGCTGTTGGATCTACAGCGCGTATCAGCGGCTTTCTCTTTCTCTGCACACCAGTGTACCCTTTGCCTCTGTGCGCTTCGACATAGTATATTCTCTCACAAAAGAGCATAATTTCTCTAAAGGAGCACACATAGCAGCCGTTGAATGTCCTATTCAGGACACGTCTTTTTAAAGATGCCCTTCCGCCTCTGTGTAGTTCCTGGATGCGGTCGATATCTCTCCACTCCTGAAGGTCACAGACACTGCCTCGTGTGTCTGGGTGCACTGAGGTGGTGTTTGTGTATGGTTGTTGTTCTCACTGCGACAAATTGACCATGACAATGTTGCGGTCACGGCTTTTATTCCTGAAAAGGAACACCACTCCAGCCGCCCCCCTGCGTCGCTCCTTCTTCCTACAGGATTGAGGATGACCCGGCTGGCGATGGATGCAATTTTGGGATGGCTGCGGGCTTGGTTTCGCCCGGTAAAGGCCATCTCCCACATCATGCCTTGCTGCCGTTCCAGCGCGAGCCGGGCTCCGTCTGCTCGCAGAGGGTGCCCCCCTGTGGCCTCTAAACGTCAGGCAGTGCACACCCCCGTCTCTCGGCTCCCAAACCTTCCTGAGATGGACGACCCAGGGAATGAGACGTTTGCTCCAGAGCTGGTAAGCAGACCACTACATCCCCCCGTGGAGGGCCGGAAGGAGAATCCTCATGTACCTTTATTATTACCCGTTGCACACTGCACCCCAATTTGGAGGCGTCGGTAGTGACCAGGACACTGCAAGGGGACTCCTGTCCAGAGAAAGCAGAGATCTGTCCAGGGTTTGAACGTTTGGCGGCAGGCGGGGGTGATGATCACACGGTGCGTGCCATTGTGCCATGCTCGTCTCAGGACTCGATTTCTCTGGGATTTCTCTGCGACCTTCATAAAGACGTGAGGGGACAGGGACCTGCCGATGGGGAGGACCTTGTACTGATACGCCTAGACGTCGAACGCGAACCGTAGGAAGGATCGATTTCGAGGCAATATTGAGGCGTGGAAGTACGCGTCCTTCAGGTCTACCACTGCGAACCAATCTAGATGCCAGACGCAAGTTAAAATGTGTTTTTGCGTGAGCAGTTTGAATGGGACCTTGTGCAAGGCCCGGTTGAAAACTCGCAAGTCCAAGATCGGTTGTAAGCCGCCTTTCTTGGGTACAATGAAGGGGTGTAGAAACCCTTCTTCATCTCGGTTAGAGGGACAGAATCTATTGCGTCTTAGAGTAAGAGAGTCACTGATTTCCACGTGCAGGGATTTGGCATGTTCGCCGTGTACTGCGGTAAAGCGGACGCCCCCCGCCTGGCAAATTGAATTGCATAACCGTGTTGAATGGTCCTGGCCAGCCAGCGTGACGGATTGGGAAGTGAGAGCCACTCGTCCAAACTCCGAGCTAGGGGCACTAAGGTGACTGTTAATTTTGACGTACCCGGCGGGGCGGAGCAGCAGGGAGGAGCAGGTAATGTGGCGTCGGGCGTCAAGGGTGCGTCCCGAGGCTCTGGTGCTGAGAGGACTCGAATAATCTGTAATCACTGTAAATTGTAGCAACACCTCCTCCTCGACACTTCAGACGTGGCTCATGTTTATAACAATAATCTAGGGGAGTAGATTCAATTAAAATAATATATTCATCCGTTTTAAGCCAGGTTTCAGTCAAACAGAGTGCATCCAATCTATGATCTGTAATCATTTCATTAACAATTAATGCTTTGGTAGAAAGAGGTCTAATGTTTAGTAGCCCTATTTTTATATTATGTGTATTTTTTATTTGTTTGTTTTGTTCAAGTTTGACCTTAATCACATTTTTTATAAATGATTTAGTGAGGGTATTTTGTTTGGAAGTTCGGGGAACAGACACAGTCTCTATGAGATATCTAGGTGATACAGTCTCTATGTGACCTGTGTGCCGTCTCAAGGCAGCTAGCAGACGTTCGTATTAACCAGTTTTGACCTGGGCCCCAGTTAGTCAAATACTATCATTATTAAGACTATGAGCCAAATTACTAGAGAGGAGAGCGGCACCTTCCCTGGAGGGATGGAGTCCGTCTCTCTTTAGCAGTTCAGGTCTACCCCAAAATCTCTTCCAATTGTCTATAAATACTATTTTATTCTTCAGAAACCACTCAGACATCCAGCCATTCAGTGACACTAATATACATGGATAACAATTTTTTAATAACAATCTTTAAATAACAATATTAGAAAATCTACGTTTAGCATTAGCCAGCACAATAGTGGCTGAAGTCTCTATTTCCACGTTCCTTACAATAGAATCGCCAATAACAAGGGCTCTTTCAACATGATTCTGAGTGGGTGTATCACTGAGTGGGGATAATCGATTGGAAACCCTAACAGGAACAGGAGAGTGGTGTCTCTTTGCTGAGCGAGTATGCCACCGAGACGTCACCCAAATGCCCTGCTGCAGGGGCTCTACAGCCGGAACCAAAGTGTGTATGTTGCTCTCTGTACTACGCGCATCCGAAACAGTATCTACTGGCTTCTCTTTCTCACTGACCTCCACTAACGTTTGAATGCGAGTCTCTAACTCATTAACCTTCTCCGTCAGCCTGACTAATTCCTTACATTTATCACATGTGAATCCCTCACTGCTGACGGAGGAGGCTATTGTAAACATGTGACATGCAATGCAGGAAGAAATAACTTGAGCGGATGCCATGACTTACAGCAAATTTTTTGTTGCTAGTTGTTCCTGAGGGGTGAGGGTTTGAGATTGATGGGATTCCCTCACAAAATAGTTTGTTGTTGGTTGTGGTTGTTCTTGATTAGCGGTACTTTGAGATCGATGCATTAATATGTGAACCGCAGAGGAGAAAAAACGGTTGCGTGCTGAAAAAATGCACGCAGATTAATCGCAATAAAAAAGGAATGCTGATGCAGGTTAAATATGCGTGGTTATAGTCCTCGACGGTGTTGCCAAAAAGACCGAACTGGGATACAGGCGTGTTGAGGAAGCATGTCTTGTCCACTTCGCGCACCTCGACCAAGTTCAGCCACAGATGAAGTTCCTGAACAGCCCCGTGCTGACGGCGGCCCGGGGAAGCATGTCGGATATCTGGGCTTCAGCCTCAGACTGAGCGTGCTGGCCCGAAGGCGGCAGCCCAGTCCAGTCATCTGCTTCAGACGCCGGACCGCTCTCCGATGCAGCGGCTCGGGGGGCTCAAGAGGATAGGCAGGCTGGCTGTGAGGCGAGCCGCTGTTGCCTTGAGACCGGACAGAAGTCTACGAGCGTGCCGAGGGGGGGTTTCGCGGGGACATACCCCGCGAAACCGAGCCCACTGCCATCCCCAAATCGCCTCCATTGCCAGCCGTGTCGCAGTGAGAACATGAGCCAACCACAAACGCTGCCTCTGTGTGATCGCTGCCCAGACACACGAGACAACGCCTGTGGCCGGAGCGGAGAGCACTCTACCGCATCCAGGAACTACACAGGGGCGGAAGGGCATCTTTATAAAGACGCGTCCTGAAAAGGACGTTCAACGCCAGCTGTGTATTTGCTCTTTTAGAGGAAATAACTCTTTTAGATAAATAAACTCTTTTAACTGTGCTGTCGAAGCGCCCAGGGTCAAAGCTGCACTGCCGTGCAGAGAAGGGAGAAAGCTGCTGATATGCGCCATAGATCCAACAGCAATCGCACTCAGAGATGGGAGGAGACAGTGTGTGACTCGCAGCTCGATGCATACACAACCAGTCGGCTCCGAAGAAAATTTCTGAATGAAACAGACGCATTTCCCTCCCTTTATACCCGTATGTCCGGGGCCGGGACATGCAGATTCTGTCTGCCAATTTCTCATTGGCCTTTTCTCATATATCAGCGATGCAAAAGACCCTCAAGAGAGACCCCTAGTGTCGCTTCTTCGACACAACGTCGAATTGTGCGACAGACGGGGAACTATAGTTTGCTAACATTAATCTGTGGAGTAGTTACAAAATGAGTTTTAATGATTTAAACCTAAGAGTATGTAAACTTCTGACTTCAACTGAATTAGCACTCGCTGAGAAGTTACGTCTCAAAATTTGACTGCAAAAGCTACATCCAAAAACACTGGATAAGCCCACTGATAATATTAGGGACATGTTGTCACAGACATGATTTTCTAGCTAATTTGCGGGAAACCGCACAATGCAGGGCAGTTCTGTGTGCTGCTCACATACCTAAATCCCTGATGCGTCCGTGTGCATCTCATGAATATAAAAAAAATTTGAATAATTGATATTTGCTTAAGCGTTGGTCTGCAATCAGTCTGAAATCTTTAAATACCAATCAAAGTAATGTCATTGAGCACATTTTTAACTGCAAAAACATGGAGAATAATAATTTGGATTCATAAATTTAACAGAATTGTCCTTCAAAAGTGTCAGAGATGTAGGCTAAAAAAAGACATGCATAAGTTAAACGGTGGTTTACAATAAAAAATTTAAATAAAAACGTCATTACCATCTAAATTCAACTCGTAACATGAAGCTTAGCCTCATACACAAAATCTGTTATCGAATAATAAATTCATTTTATATTCTATAATTAAATTATGATCAAAACTCTGTTTTAACTGCCCAAAATATACTAATATTTCATAGTGCATGGTTGAAAGTTGTGAATGTTTGACAAATGCTGTAAAAGAATGTATTTTAAACAGCTTGTCAATGCTTTGAAAATAGTCAAGCAAATTCATCAAGCTATTACGGACCAGTTCAAGCTGACAACACTGCGTGGACCACAAGAGACTACAGAATCCTACATGTGTAGATATATTACGCCTAAAAAGACTTCCACACGTTCACTGGCTTCCTCTACCCTCTGCACTTCTATGTTTGTCACTTCTCACGGAGCTTACACTACGCCTACGTCATACGCCGGAACTCAACTCTCTCATGAATGCGTGGACAGCCGTTACCGGAATCCAGTGATTATAGTTTATAAAGTTATACATTTGAATATTTTTCATAAAAAAACATATCGCTTTGCTTCAGAAGGCCTTTATTAACCTCCTGGAGACGTATGGATTACTTGTTTGATGGATGGAAAATCGAAGGTATCATTCATTCCGAATATAAAGCCAGGATATTTTTTAGTATAACTCTGATTGTGTTTGGCTGAAAGAAGAAAGTTATATACAACTAGGATGGCTTGGGGGTGAATAAATTATGAGATAATTAAATTTTTTGGGTGAACTAACACTTTAATATCCAATAGTAATACTATTTTTATGTATTTTTATTTCGATATGCTGTTTTTAGTAAACTGTGAGAGACATGATGTGGGTGACTTGACTCAATGAAGTTCTTGATTTAAAGTTTTTAAACATGATGAAACTGCAATGCGAGCTCTGTCTTGGCTGCACAAACGCCACATGCTATTTTACCAGTTGTCAGGTCCAGTGTCGTGTGAAACTGCCTTGTCAAGTCAAGTGGTTTTTATTGTCGTTTCAACCATATACAGTTAGTACAGTACACAGCGAAACGAGACAACGTTCCTCTAGGACCATGGTGCTACATAAAAACAACATAGGACAAACACAGAACCGCATGAGACTACACAACTAAATAAAATACCTATATAAAATACCTATATATACCTATATAAAGTGCACGTACAAACATGTGCAAAAAGTACGGGACAGTACAAGACATTTCTAACAATGAACAGGACAATAGGCACTGTGAGAGACAGTGCAGTGCCGACCAGTACACAGTAGTGCAAAAAGATGACCGTTTCTAAAAACGTAAACATAACATACTATGAGATAGTGTTCTATGCACATAGCAGTTATTGAGGTAGCAGACAGTTATAAAGTGACAGAAATTAAAGTGCAACTCAGGACACGTGTGTGTGTCAAACCAGTCTCTGAGTATTGAGTAGTCTGATGGCTTGGGGAAAGAAGCTGTTACACAGTCTGGCTGTGAGGGCCCGAATGCTTCGGTACCTCTTGCCAGATGGCAGGAGGGTAAAGAGTTTGTGTGAGGGGTGTGTGGGGTCGTTCACAATGCTTGTTGCTTTGATGGAGGGAAGAGAGACCCCGATGATCTTCTCAGCTGTCCTCACTATCCTCTGCAGGGCTTTGCGGTCCGAAACGGTGCAAGTCCCAAACCAGGCAGTGATGCAGCTGCTCAGGATGCTCACAATAGTCCCTCTATAGAATGTAGTTTAGTTTCTATTATATTGGAAACATACCTGTCTTTATGTTTTCGTCGTGCCGGCCACCACAGTAGTCTATGTTATACAGCAGTCTCTGTAGTAACATTCAAGCATATTGGTTGAGTGATGAGTGTGCCTGTGCATGTGCGTATGTGTGTGTACGTGTGTTTCCTTAAACATGGTGAAACAACTCTGGCTATGTCTACGGCTTCAGGGGATAATACAGCTGCATGCAGACAAGATGTGTTTTATAATTTCTCTTTTGTTGTATGTTTGATTATTTTTTTTATTGCATCACAAATGTCATGGACTCGGCTGGACTAAGAAAAAAGTTTGTGACAAGTCCAAGTCCATTAAAATTGACTCGTGGCAATCCAAACTAGAGTACCCCAACTCTACTTCTCACAGACTATGATGACACATTTTTGCTTTATTTAGCAGTGTATATATAGCAAAACAATTTTATATTTGCAATTTTTTTTATAATTTGGTGTAAATGTATAACATTATACTTTGTAATATATTACCCTCATATTTGTTTTTTGGTCATACTTTATATTAAGTGGCATTAACTAGTATGTACTAACATTAAATACATACAAGACTGTTCAGCAAAATGTCCTTATTTGCTGCTACTGAGGTTGAGGTATGGGTAGGTTTACGAGTAAGTGTAGGGTTAGGGTTAGGATTAGGATTAGGGGTTAGATTTAGGTTTTGGGGTAAGTGCTTTAGATGTAACTACAATGCAACAACATGTATGTACATAATGAGTACATAATATCAAATGGTTAATTACATAGTAGTTAAGGCCACCTAAAATAAAGTGGGTACTTTTTTTTTTATTTGGAAATTTGTGGAAACATAATAGTTGACATAATGAGTCCACCATTCACTTTCATTAAATAAAAAAATAAAGTCACATGGGTTTGGATCAGCATTGTGGTGAGTATATAATGACAATAATTTTACATTTAAATAGGTAGGTATTATATAATTTTTTATATATATATTATACAATTCTTTGAAAAGCCATCATGAGGCATGATAATGTTTCTGTAGGTGTATTTTAGATTTTCAGTTGTGTGAGTCTTACATGCCAACTTTCCAAAAGAAAAATGTGTCCAAAGTATGTGCCAA
The DNA here is from genome assembly GCF_025860055.1 of Xyrauchen texanus. Classification (NCBI taxonomy): domain Eukaryota; kingdom Metazoa; phylum Chordata; class Actinopteri; order Cypriniformes; family Catostomidae; genus Xyrauchen; species Xyrauchen texanus. The sequence goes on from NC_068292.1 coordinate 32,511,290, forward strand.
AGCACACAAAGCGCTTACAAAATGACAGGGAGTTAAGAATCACAGATAGAGCGGATTAGAAAAAGGATTGTGGGAGTTTTAATCAGAAACTTTAACATATGTGGTATGGTGTTTGATAACTAGAAATAAAGAACTAGCTGAAGTTGAATGAGCTACAGATGTCCTGAAAGTGGAAAGGTCTGCTGCTATAGATAACCTTGGGTTATAGGATATCGAAAGAAGGAATCCAGCTCTGTACTGCTTTCTTTGACTTTGACCTTTCTTAAGCAGCTTTAAACACAAACATAAGAAGTAAAGATTTCAGAGGTCAAACAAATGGCTCGCCTGACTGTAAGATTTGTCAAATGCCCTGACCACTGTAGTAGGAAAGAAGATCATTTTCCAAGAAAGGAAAAATGTAACTAAAATCTTGATTTATTGAGTCCCAACCATAAATTAGAAGTCTCTAAAATCACATAGTAGATGTTTCTAATTGTTTCTCTAAGACGCCAATGCAATTAAATATAGAGATAATTGATTTTTCTCTTGAGAAACAGACCCAAGTAACTTAACTTGTGTCTAAAACTTTTCCTGAAGCTGGGCTAGGTTTATAATTAAAAAGACAGTATTTTGCTGGTAAAAGACATGGCTATGCTGGTCCACCAACTAGACAAACACTTTTTAGCATAAACCAGCATGAGAATTGCATGATGATAAAGCTGGTCTTTTCAGCAGGGCACAGCTCATCGTTGTTACTCAAGTAGCACAAAAATGACTATGAAAATATTTGAGGTACTTCATGTACATTTATTTGTGCTTTCAGTTCAAACCATTCAGATTTCTACTTCAATAATACACAATACATCAAATAAGGATATACTTTGTAAAAGGCTGTGCAAACATATTTTTGTCCTTATCTTTATTTTTCAATGGTTTGATTGGTGCCCATCCCTTCTATCGTGCTGAAAATATTAGCACAAATCATAACCATGCCCTTCTTGTCGTGCCGAAAATTCTAAAGTTTGAACAGTTGCGAATCTTTTCACTGAGCAAGAATGGAACAATCTTGTTTGGTCCTCCATTCACAGTCAAGCTTAATTCCTAGGAATATCTGATAATTCCCTCCATTCTCTCTCCATGCCATTTGGCAAAATCATTCTCAACTCTCTTATCATTGACAGAACACCTTCTCTTGCCTTAACCAACAATTAAGTCAAAATCATTCTCAACTCTCTTATCATTGACAGAACAAATCCTCTGGCCTTAACCAAACCCAGTTAGTTTAATATTATGCAGTTTTACATAAACCATAATCTTTAAAAATATGCTAAATAAAGACTACAACCATTGTCCATTTTTTTTTTTAAGTACACTTGCATGTTTATTAGCAACATATGCACATTTCCAAAGTATGCAAAAATGGAGATCATGTTTGAAAGTCTTAGTTTTCGGTGGAGGAAAACGCTGTTCTCATGTGAAAAGAGGTGTAAATGTGGCAAAATCTATGCACTTTTTGAGTGAATTATAAGTGTTGATGTGGTGGTAGTGAATTCCCCCATAAAGTTGAGAGCTGTCTTTAGGGTAGTAGTTTGTAAAATATACAGTAAATAGAAAATTAATTATGGATCATTTATGTAGAGAAAAAGTCCATATATTTATTAATTTGGTAACACTTTACAATAAGGTTCCATTTGTTAACATTAGTTAACAACATTAGTTAACATGAATTATGAACTATGAACAATACTTATTAAGCATTTATTAATATTAATTTCAACATATAGCCTAATAATATATTTTTTAAATTAACAATTGTATTTGTATTAACTAACATTAACAAAAATGTATAATGCTATAAAAAAGAATGGAACCTTATTTTAAAATGTTTCCATTAATTTGAATGTATGATTGTCTGAATAAATGCTTTTAAAGCTTTTATACTAACCAAAAAGGGACATATAACCAGTCAGCTGGTTTAAAAGTGTACTGTTGAAACTACATAACTGAACAGGGCTTAAATGGTTCTAAACAATTTGTAGAATTAATGTGTAAGTGTGGGAGATTATTGTCATCCATTAAGCAATCAGTATCTTTTCTTTAACTAATGATGAGGCCAAGCAGTGCCACTTTGATTCATCAGATGATGTACAAAAGACTAATTTCAGTTCAACATCATATGACAGCTTAGATTGTTATCTACCTCAGTTCCCAGTTTTGCAGCATGATCACACTCATTTAGTAGATGCTCTTTTACTACAATGATTTTAACCTAGATTGTCTACATTTGAGATAAGAAAGCATATGGCATATTTGCATTCAAGACTGTGTAAGAGATAATCTGCAGTCAGACAAATGGGATTATATTTATGGGTTTATTACATGAATACTCACCAAATAAACATTGATTTGAGTTTAAATTATTATTTTATATGAGAAGACAGAAAATAACACAGAGTCGAAAATACAGTGTTGGTCACCAAGGGAAATGGTCAACTATATAGTTTAGTCACTTGGTTCAGGGTGTTTCCCTGCCTTCGGCCTGAGACAGCTAGGATAGTCTACAGCAATACCCGTGAGCCTGCATAGGACAAGTGGCTATAGAAAATGGATGGATGGATTTGGTGGTAATACAAAAATATTTGGCAGCAGAATGGCACAATTGACCAATCAAAATCAAGTATTCTACAGAACTGTATAATTATACACGATTGCATTTTTTGAAGTTGATAAAAACAAATACCCATTCTCTCTGTGCATCACCTCCCTGGCCAGTTTAATTTTTGGATTCTCTCTCTCTCTCTCTCTCTCTCTCTCTCTCTCTCTCTCTCTCTCTCTCCATCTTTCCCCTTTAATTCCAGTTCTCTGATGTCAGTTCTTCAACACTGAGATGAGAGATTAAAAGAAGCTGCCGAGTTGACTGGATTGAACGGTAGCAGATGGCCATTCCAGCATTTCAGTTGGATTTGGTCCAGCAAAAAAGCTACCTCTCATTACTCAAAGACTTTTTCTCCATGTAAATTTGCAAAACACAAAGGAGAGATATGTTTTGGCATGCACTTCCTTCATATATGTGCATATGAATGTAGATAGCATTCTTCTGTCCATGAACGCAAGGTTTAAAGCAAACCTCTTCTACTCTAAAAATATTAAATGTCTCCTGTGGGGACCGTTTCAGCTACTGAAATCATGTGATGCTGATCTATTGCAGGAGAATTGCAACGGCGCACTGCTTCCATTTTAATTAAAGAATAATAGTGGAGTTTCTGTATCTTACAAGCTAGTAATTATGGACTGGATTCGATAAGATTGATCTGAAAGTCTTTCCATTAACCATTGAAGCAAAGTATAGGCACGTTTAAATTTAAAATTATTTGCCTATTAAAACAATTGATTTCATTCAGTCATGGCAAAAGTGTTTTAAGTGAGATCACTATACAAACTGCATTACCCCAGTATGACTGTAAAAATTATCCCATAAAGAGAAAAATAATATCACAGATACTTTAAAATACTCCTGAAATAAATGTCAGTTTCAAGCTGTGTCTTTATACTCCTTAATGAGTTTGTGGCAAGGCACCTTGGCAAATGAGATACGACTGGCTAGCTTGAACAGACAAGCCTTGAGGGTATAACAGTTTGAGCCCATAGAGTCAACTCTAAATGAAATTGATGTGAAAGTGATGCTTCACTTAGGTTCAAGCAAGCAGAATTTGGCCCTCTGGAAAAGCTAATGTAACAAGATTATCCAGACGGACGGCCGGAGTGCAGTGAGAAACCTGATTTAATATGAACACATTAGAGGGTATGAAAAGAGTTTTATCACTTTGTATAACATACCAAAGTGTCAGCAGCCCTGCTGCCATACACTTTCCACGAATAGTGGCACTTTCCACATTTGGTGTCCAACTACTCTTTTAAGCATTAGATGCACATATCCCATGATATTTTGGTATTGAGAATAACACAAAATTAATTAATAAGTTTAAGTCTATCTATAACTACAAACCAGAGACATTTGCTTCAAGGTTTGAAATTCACTTTTTGTCTCACCGGCAACTTGGCTAGTAGGTCACTAGCCAAAATCCCCCACCTCGCAAAAAGTGATAACGGTAACTGGAGACTGTAACTGCATGCATTTGTTTGGACATTTTATTTAAACATGAATGATGCAAGTTCAGCAGGACACATGCCAAATGGTTTAAGTAACCTATAAAATATCCAAAAACAAATGAAGGTTAGAACAACAGTAGGATAGTACAGGAGGAAAATTTGTCAAGAACTTGATGTTTTAACCCCTTCAAAATGTAAATGCCTATTCAATTTTACCATTGTTCTACCATTGTTTAACAGTGGCAATTGCAATGGTGAAACCATTAGGTTCGAACATGTTTAGACTCATATTACTGTGGTTAGGTACATTTTTGTAGCCTTTTCTAAAATAAATAAATAAACTGTATTTGCTATGAAAAAGTTAGCCTTAACACATTTAGAAAACTTTTACTACAACTTTCACAGCTGTTATAAAATTAAAGTGTAATAGGTTAGTGTTACTTTATTAAAAATTAAATATATATATATATATATATATATATATATATATATATATATATATATATATATATATATATATACACACATACACTGGCAGCTAAAATTTTTGAATACTGTACAGATTTCGCTGTTTCGGAAGGAAATTGGTACTTTAATTCACCAAAGTGGCATTCAACTGATCGCATAGTATAGCCAGGACATTACTGATGTAAAAACAGCACAATCGCTATTTGAAAAAAATATATTTTTGAACAAATCTAGACAGGCCCCATTAACAGCAGCCATCACTCCAATGCCTTATCCTTGAGTAATCATGATAAACTGCTAATTTGGTACAAGAAAATCATTTTCATCAGCAACAAAGAGCAGGTGTCATAATTTAGCAATATTTCTGAAGTTGAAGAATGCAGTTCTACAAACATTGGAAATTAGATTTTCAAAGGACAGATTGGTATCAAATATACAGTAACACCTAAGTTCTTTACTGTAGAAGACAATGTAACAAAACATCCATAGAGAGTCGAATTATATTTTACCAGCTTTTTGGTCCAATAATTTGTACCACTGTTTTTTACAATTCCTCATATACACACACAATGCAAGTTAACTAATACCAGCATAATTCTCCAGCCTATTCAAGAGAATGTTGTGATCTATCATGTCGAAGGCAGCACAAAGATCTAAAAACACTAGAGAAATGCAGCCACGATCAGATGATAAGAGCAAGTAATTTGTAACCCTGATATATGCGGTCTCTGTACTGTGATGGGTCCTAAATCCTGTTCATATTGTTCAACTGAACTGTTCAATTGTTAATTTCTCTCTAGATATGATCATAGTTGATGATATTTGGGAGGACACTACCTTTTCTAGAATTTTAAACATAAATGGTAGATTTGAAATCGGTCTGTCATTAGCCAATTCTCCAGGATAAAGATGTGGCTTCTTAATAAGCAGTTTGATAACTGCCATTTGAAAGTTTCTTGTGACATATCCTAAAGATAGCAAGGAGTTAATATTAAGAAGAGGTTCTGAGATTACAGGGAATGCCTCTTTAATAGCTTAGTTGGATATAACATAGATGTTGTGGCTTTTGATTTTTTGCTAAGTTTTGTTAGCTCTTCACGACCTATGACAGCAAAAGATTGAAGATGCTCGTTAGGAAAATTATGAGACACTGTTTTATGAGGTTCTGTGACAGTTGATTGCATAGTTCAAATTTCATTTCTGATTATTCAAATTTTATCAGTAAAGAAATTAATGAAGTCATTACTATTGTGCTACGACTGAATATCTTGTTCAGTCAATGCTTTATTCCTAACCAATTTAGCCACAGAACCGAATAAATACCTAAGATTGTTGTGGTTATTTTCTATGAGTTTGCTAAAATATGCTGACCTGGCAGCTTTTAGTGCCTGTCTGTAGCTACAGACAAAAGATTATCATGAGTGCTAGAGAAGACTGTATTTATATTTTCTGTTATTACATCAAGTTCTTCTAGACTTTTTGGCTTACTGAGTATGTGAGACAATTCTGGAAGATTATTAGTGAAGCTGTCTTTAGTGGTTGAAAGAATAGTTCTACCTGAATGATAACGTGGTGTAGATTGAGTAACATTAGCTGATTGCAGCAAACAAGCGACGAGGTAATGATCTGAGATGCCATCGCTCTGCTGTAGAATTTCTATTGTATCAACATCAATGCCATATGACAGAATTAAATCTAGCATATGATGAGGAGCGGTCCTGTAACATTTCAGAATATCACTAAATGCTAATCCCAATGTGTCATTTTCATTATCTATGTGAATATTGAAATCAACAACAATTAAAGCTCTATATACATTAACTACTAGATCTGAAAATTTTCAAATTCACCAAGGATACCAGAGTACGGCACGATTGACCTATATAATTTAGCAAAAGACGACAGAGATGTTTTTGTTTATATCTGATGGTGTCACATTAAGCATTATTAGTTCAAAAAACTTAAAATTATATCCTGTCCTCTGAGTAACACCTAAAAATTCACTGTAAATTGTAGCAACACCTCCTCGACCCTTCAGACGAGGCTTATGCTTCTAACCATAACCTGGGGGAGTAGATTCATTTAAACTAATATATTCATCCGTTTTGAGCCAGGTTTCAGTCAAACAGAGCACATCCAAACAATGATCTGTACAATTTTAATTTATAATTAGGGCTTTGGTAGAAAGAGATCTAATGTTTAGTAGCCCTACTTTTATATGATATTTATCTTCAATGTTTTTGTTTTATTTTTTTCAAGTTTGACCTTAATAAATGTTTTTCTAAATGATTTATTGAGGGGTTTGTGTTTGGTAGTTTGGGGAACAGACATAGTCTCTATATGTATGTACATCTCAAGGCAGCTAGCAGATGTTCGAATTAACCAGTTTATCTGCTTCCCGACCTGGGCCCCAATTAATCAGACGCTATCACTATTAAGACTATGAGCCAAATTACAAGAGAGGAGAGTTGTACCTTCCCTGGAAGGATGGAGTCTGTCTCTCTTTAGCAGGTCAGGTCTTCCACAAAACATTCTCCTATTGTCCATGAATCCTATGCTATTCTCTGGACACCACTCAGAAATTCAGTGACACTAATCTACTATAAACTTCATCACCATGATGAGCAGGGAGGGGGCCAGATCATATTACAGTGTCTGACATAGTTTTTGCAAGTTCACGCACCTCTTTAACATTATCTTTAGTGATTTCCGACTTGCGAAGCTTTACATTGTTAGGGCCAACATGAGAAGCAATTTACTCATGTCGGCATTTAGCATTAGCCAGCACTTGTCAATTTGATCTGATGTCAGATGCCCGAGCTCCCAAAATGCATTTAACAATAGTGGCTGGAGACTCTATTTCCACTTACATTACAATAGATTACTATTGTAATGTAAGTGGAAATAGAATAGATTAGTAGGAAGAATAGATTGTAAACTCTAACTGGAAGGGGAGAGTGATATCGCTTTGCCGCCAAAACATCACCAAATGCCCTGCTGCGTGGGATTCACAGCCATAACCAAAGTGTGTGTGTTGTTGTTGTTGTTGTGGTTGTTCTTGAGCAGCAATGGTTTGAGATCGATGTGGTTCCTAATAAGCAGATGTTTGATATTGATGCAATAATCCATGTAAAACACAGTGGAGAAAACAAATGCATGCAGTCAACACGCGGGATATAGACAAGCGGAAAAAAAGAAAAGAAAAAATTATAGAAACAAGTGTGAGTGGTAAAATACACACAGTTGAAACAGAAGAAAAGTGGAAAAACTCAAAGCATGCTGTAAAATGGCAAAGGATAAAATTATGAACATGACAAGCAAGAATAAGCAATGCTAAGCAGGCTAGCAAGCCTGCTGGCAGCAACCGTTAATTTATAAATGTACAATTGTTCATTGTTAGTTCAAGTTCATGTTAAAAACTTATTAGTACCTGCACTGTACATGTTGTAAATTACATTAACCAGGATTTAGTGATGTAAAAGTATTATTCATTGTTAGTTCACGTTAACTAATATAGTAAACTAATGTTAACGAGTACAACACAATTCTATTTGTCAGACAATGTAAAGTGTCCCCCACTTTTTAAATGTTGCTCAGACAAAACTGCTACTCACAGAGATAATCAAAGCTCATCTTTGAAGAGAGCTCAGGTAACAAAGACACTAATGCAATTGGAGCATTGAGAAAGCACCAAACACTTCAGTTTAGCACTTGAAACCCAACTTGAAGCTCTTATGAGGATGCAAATGAATATTCCCATTGCGTCACTACAATAACATTTTGAACAGTTGCATTCTGCATTGCAAAACCTTTTCCAGATTCCAAGTGTGTTACATGTGCAATGAGAGAACTTCTTCCATATACTCCATCAATGAAAGAAACATTGAGAATGACCTCACCAATACTTAGATCTCAGGCTCAGCAGGAGTGTGAGTAAGCCATTTCTTAATTTAGTTGGTACATTGTATCAGACAGAGTAAGGCAAGGTCAATGCTCAGGGAATCATTGACTTTAGATTGTAAGTGCAATAAAAAAAATAAAAATTATCAAGCAAATAACTGGAAGCTACAAAATGTTATGCTATATGCATGTGCTGGTGTATTAGCATTAACATCTAATATAACAGCTATTACACGGCATTTACACCTGGTATTAACATGATCCGATTTCAAGTGGGCAATGCAAAAAAACAAGTGAAATTAGAGTCCAAAAAGTTTTGTTATCCCATCACTCAAACCATGCATTTGTAATGTAAACACTAAATTGTCGTAATAATTCCTGGACAACAGGACTCACCTGTCAATCACCCATTACGATAAAAAAAAAAACAACTTTTTGGGAAAAAAATGTGAAAAACCCATTATACATGCACAACCATATATCTCCTACTGTCACACTGTTTCTTAGTGTCTTATCCAAGTTATGAAACAAGACTTTACATATGTATGTTGGAAGTTCTGGTTAATTAGGCTACCCATCTACAGTGACACAACTATGTCCAGGACACTGATTCCAGAAGTGAGTGTTCTAAATATCCGTTGGGTGTGATCAATCTAGACAGTGTGGTGTGAGCAATTCCCTTAAATCGTGCCATTAAGATAATTAATTTAAAGGCTTTCAATTAAAGCCATACAGAGTGAATCCACTCCCTCTGTTCCTTCTGTCTTGTCTATCCACCATTTTCCTGCGGGTCTGGGGAAACTCACGTAGGTGCGACTTCCGCCAAAAGTTATTCTACAGCATTCGCTAGCTTCAGCTGCAGTCATTTTAGAAGCTGTTTATAACTGGTATTAAGATGTGTTTCGGATGATCTGATTGCAAATGGGAAGCCCTAATATAGTAAACTGGGTCCAAAACGTTTTGTGATTGGATCATAAAAAACACATACAGAGGTAGTCAAAAATGCATGTGACCAGATTGCATTTAAGATGTAAACACCATCCTGAATGATGCATCCCAGGCATCAGTGACACGCCACCCCTCTCATGTCAATCAACCTCTGTGCTAAAGCGAGAGTTTGAACTGTTCATAAAACTGGTTACATACAGCTTTAAAAGGAAATAACCATCCAAACTTGAAAAAGCGACTACATACCCACGAATGAGAACTTGCGGCTCTTCCTCAGTGTGTCTGTCTGATTTCAACATGCAGGGAGAGAAGATGACATTCTTCAGACACATCTGAAGCTGAACTAATAGAGGTACTCCGCTAAAACATACCACAACTAAAGAATGAATGGATGGATGCCGCAACAACAACTGTGGTTACTTGACAACGGAAGTAACGCCCACACTTCTTGCTAACATCATGGGACCTAAGGTGGATAATATCTGTTCATTTCTTCTCTTACTGTCAGAATGTTCCTTTTGAGAATTGTTTTGCAAGTGGTGCAGTGACATGCCTGAATTAACACAGCCACTTTTTACGTGTGATAAAGCAGGAAGCAGTTGTAGATACAGCTAGCTTTAGCACGGACAGCATGTACTGAGCCTACACTAAAGAGGCAAAACCTGGCCACGGTAATAGAGGTTCCCTATGTGTTGTGCTGTGAAGTGATTTTACCCCCAGTAGGGTGCACTGGAGAGAGATTCGTTTTGCTGAATATGTGGAGATGACCTTCAGCCCTCTATCTATTTCGGGATGGAAAGCATTGTTTGTGGAATGAAGGTTTTAGAGAAAAGCTATGAATAAGGTGAAAAGATCAGTGCTGTTATCACGTCAACATGTATACAGCAATGTGTACACTTTAACATTAGTTTTTTTATGATAATATAGTAAAAACAACACGTGCTGCTCATTTTGTATTGCAGTTTTACAGTGCCTCTTGTGCTTTTAAAAGTTTCCAGATGCAATGTATATATTCAGTAGGTTTTCATGTTTTTGAGGTTTTGAGGAGAGATTCAAAGAGGTCAACCTGGAGAAAGTTATTTATTAGCATTCCGATTCAACTCAGTGCCTCATGATAGGGTGGCACAACTATGACAGAAATGCTAATTGACAATTATTTCCCTTGGTACTGTAACAGAATTTACATTAAATTTGGAATTAAATAAAAATGGAACGTATATATTTTATTAATGCACGTCAATGGTCTTATTGTAAAAGAAACATCCATGCATATTTGCGGTTTCTTTTTTTTTTTTAAACTGACATATACACTCACCTAAAGGATTATTAGGAACACCATACTAATACTGTGTTTGACCCCATTTCGCCTTCAGAACTGCCTTAATTCTACGTGGCATTGACTCAACAAGGTGCTGAAAGCATTCTTTAGAAATGTTGGCCCATATTGATAGGATAGCATCTTGCAGTTGATGGAGATTTGTGGGATGCACATCCAGGGCACGAAGCTCCCGTTCCACCACATCCCAAAGATGCTCTATTGGGTTGAGATCTGGTGACTGTGGGGGCCATTTTAATACAGTGAACTCATTGTCATGTTCAAGAAACCAATTTGAAATGATTCGAGCTTTGTCACATGGTGCATTATCCTGCTGGAAATAGCCATCAGAGGATGGGTACATGGTGGCCATAAAGGGATGGACATGGTCAGAAACAATGCTCAGGTAAGCCGTGGCATTTAAACGATGCCCAATTGGCACTAAGGGGCCTAAAGTGTGCCAAGAAAACATGCCCCACACCATTACACCACCACCACCACCAGCCTGCACAGTGGTAACAAGACATGATGGATCCATGTTCTCATTCTGTTTACGCCAAATTCTGACTCTACCATCTGAATGTCTCAACAGAAATCGAGACTCATCAGACCAGGCAACATTTTTCCAGTCTTCAACTGTCCAATTTTGGTGAGCTCTTGCAAATTGTAGCCTCTTTTTCCTGTTTGTAGTGAAGATGAGTGGTACCCGGTGGGGTCTTCTGCTGTTGTAGCCCATCCGCCTCAAGGTTGTGCGTGTTGTGGCTTCACAAATGCTTTGCTGCATACCTCGGTTGTAACGAGTGGTTATTTCAGGCAAAGTTGCTCTTCTATCAGCTTGAATCAGTCGGCCCATTCTCCTCTGACCTCTAGCATCAACAAGGCATTTTCGCCCACAGGACTGCCGCATACTGGATGTTTTTCCCTTTTCACACCATTATTTGTAAACCCTAGAAATGGTTGTGCGTGAAAATCCCAGTAACTGAGCAGATTGTGAAATACTCAGACCGGCACCGTCTGGCACCAACAACCATGCCATGCTCAAAATTGCTTAAATCACCTTTCTTTCCCATTCTGACATTCAGTTTGGAGTTCAGGAGATTGTCTTGACCAGGACCACACCCCTAAATGCATTGAAGCAACTGCCATGTGATTGGTTGATTAGATAATTGCATTAATGAGAAATTGAACAGGTGTTCCTAATAATCCTTTAGGTGAGTGTATATGTCATAGTTTGCAGCCTGCTCTTCTCATGATATGACTGACTCTTCTCTTCTGATGTAGGGGCCGCGCTGCAGTTAAGCAAGTTTTAGCAAAGTCTTTTTAGCAAGACAGACCACTCGAAAGCCATCTTTAGAATGCTACCATGCATGTGTGCATGAGTGGTGGTGGCGTAGTGGGCCGAAGCACATAACTGTTAATCAGAAGGTCGCTGATTTGATCCCCACAGCCACCGCCTTGAGCAAGGCACTTAACTCCAGGTTGCTCTGGGGGGATTGTCCCTGTAATAAGTGCACTGTAAATCGCTTTGGATAAAAGTGTCTGCCAAATGCATAAATGTAAATGTACCAGGCAGGCTGGGAAGCTATTTTTCTATGTAAACAAGCGGCATACAATTGCAGCTCCTATATACTTGAATGGGGAAAGACTTAAATCTCCAAAATGGTTGGTCAAGATTATAATCAAAGAACTTTTTTCAAATCAGCAGTAAAATCTGACAACACTGGTATCATAAATTGTGCTTTAACGCAGATTACGCCCAAAAAACAAAACAAAATCCCAGTATATAGGCTATATCTAGTTTCAAGAGCCTGTCATGTAAACAAAGCTTTGAATTCACATTTTGATGAAAGAAAAACTGAATTTGCAGTTATGTTTGAGGCATTTCACACCTGAATGCTTCCAGAGATAATCGCTTCTGAGTGGAGAAAGTGGCTGGAGTTTATTCATATTTTTTAATGCAGGCATCTTTTGGAGATATCTTGGGATGTACAGCACAAGTAAGAGTTCTTTATTCCCTTTAAATTTAATGTATCATGATTCAAAACATTGAAATATTATTTATATTTTACTCGCTCCTTTCTCAACAGCTACAGATGTGCTGTGTGAGTTTATGAGCCGGTTATGTATTAATGTTGTTGGTTAGATCCTAAGTGTGTTACTGATATCGCTGCTCAGTTTCCCCTGTTACTTGCTCTGGCATAAACAGCATGGTGGAAGTTGTCGTGGAAATGCCTGAAGGTAAGAAGAAACATGAAAACATAAGACTCTTTTTCACAGCAGAAGAAAGTTTATTCAAGTTCGGCAGAGAAGAGAACCCACTTGTGGTAGTCAAGTATCACTTAAATCTGTTGGCCTTGATTATATATAATAACACACTTATTAATATTTGATTAAATATAATTAAAACCATGCTTTTTTTGCGCCCAGGATGGAGTAGTTACAGCATCTACCAGCAGGGCTAACTGGAACATGTAAACAGAAACCCTGCCCCCTCAATAGAGGTATTTGACCATACCACCTGACTAGAATCTGAAGCCTGTGTTTTGAGACTGAAGATTATTCATCATGGCATATAAAGACATTTCCAGTAAGCATAGATTGACCCTTACTAATGTAAAAATTTTGAGATATGACATTCTCAGATGGATACATAGTCTACCTTGGAAACTCTTGCAATTTAACCTGTTGAATCCTTACTGATGGGATTATAAGATTAGAGCAGGAAGTGAAAGATGGTGTTATATCAAAGTACATCCCATCTTTCCCCTGGGTGATGAGTTTATGGCACATCTCTAATCTCAAATCCAGATAATTTGAGGGTTTGTGAGTGAGGTTGAGTGCCATAAAGGTGTACTGTATGTGAATGAGTCTGTTAAAGAGAGAATGAGGGTGTTTCATAAAACAAGGAAATATAAATCCCAGAGGGAGAATATGAGGGAAAAGCAGAGAAAACTGGATTCCTAGAGGAGAGGAAGAATAAATAAGGAAATTAATTATAGGGAAATTCAACACGGGCATCTGTTGCCAACTCGACTTCTGTCCTTGGAGAGTCTACAAACAGCTGGAAGTTCCTGATAAGCAACAAAACCAGAGAGAGAAAGAGAGGGAGCGATAGGGGCCATGTCTATACAGTTTTATTTATTTATTTTTAGTATATGTGAAGGTAGTCTAATTTCTCATTTGTATATAACAATTGAAGAAATATTTGATTCACAAATTCCAAGAAGGGCACAGAATAATGTACTGTGGCTCTGTTCATTTTAAACAGCATAATAAAATACATTTTAAATCATGAGGATATATAGATGTAGGATTATTACTACGTTACCATTTTTTTTAAAGAGATAGTTGTCACAATGAAAATTCTGTCATCATTTACTCAGCCTCATGCCATGTTTATTAACCTGTATGACTGTGATTTAAATAACAAAAACATTTTATCACACCTCATTTTTTTTATCACCATGACTACTGAAAACTGTTCTCAAAAATATTCTCTAGCCCGTTCTTGCCTCCTCCTTTCCCTTTAACCCCTTTACACTGGTGCCGAAATCCGGGAAGGAGGAGGGATGCGCCATAGAGGAGTTCTCGCTGCTACCACCCACCCGAAAGCAGCAGCCACGGCCATCCGCCAGAGGACGGATTTCTCTCTCATCTCTCTCTCCCACTGCTGCTCCGTGTTGTCCTTTCACTTTTAAAATGTTTTGTTAATTTGACATGATCGGCGTTATGGTGTGTAGGTGTCACATTTTTTTGTTTCCCTCCCCTTATCCCCTCCCTCATCCAGCTAGACTGGGATGACCTGCTGGCAGATGGGGCGTAAGACATGCCCCTCCACAGGGAAGGGGGGGGGGGGTACGTCATGCCGGTGGCTCCCCGGCCTGAGAGAACGAGGGAGGAATGTGGTGTGTGTGTGTGTTAAATTTTTAAAAAGTATTTACTTTAATTATTTCACCAATTCAGTGTTACAAATTTAGTGTTGCATTTTGCCATCAGCCAAAATCATTTAGTATTTCTCCAACTACAACTGTGTACTGGGAGAATAATTAATAGTCATTTAATCCTTTTTTCACTAATTGACAGCTTTGCAAATATTGATGCTACTGCTCTAACAAGTAAAGAGAATGTTGGTTCTGATTCAGAATTCTCCCCCAGCACCTTTATTGTGACAGAAATCGAATGGACTATGAATGGACCTTCTCAGTAAACAAAGATGAATAATTAAAGAAATGTAATGGCTTAGCCTAATACTCCAGAGCTGCTATCTAATGAAGTTAATGTCTTTATAGTATTAACATATAGCTTGCACCCTATCTGCGCATCTGCATAATTCAGATTCTGAAAGCAAGCTCAAACTAGCTTAATTTCGAGAATAAATGTCATTAGCTTCATTAAGATGAATTGTAGCTTGACATTATTTATTTTTAATGAGAACACATCAAAAGGTATGTTTAAGTGGAATTATTTCCCTATTGTGTTCTTAACAAAATTAACCACAGAAAATCACTTCATCCCTATAATCGCACATTGCTTGCAAGTATATATGAATAATATGAGACTAAACACACAAAAATGATGTGTGTTTGAAATGTGAAAGAAGTTTGAAGAGCAGATTGTTATTTGAGTTTGCTCTAGACTAAAGATTATTTTAAGAGCAGCCATGCTGCTGCGGTGATTAATTCTGGTTTCATTTGGACATTTTCTTTGAGCATATGTTCAATCAATTCTCTGACAGCAGAGAAACATTTAGATATTTCTGTGAAGTATTCAATTAAATTCATGCTTTGTCAGCTTTTGTAGTCAACATTTGAACTGATCTAGGAAAGGTGGAATTTAATAGAATGCAACAATGTAAAAACATTCTGTTTAGAATATTCTTTCAATATTATATTCTTTACTATTGTCAAAGAATAAAGCTAGCCCATTGCCGTGTATATGCAACCACACTATTTATTAATATATTTACATTTTAATTTTAATGTACATTTACATTCCACCCTGGAATGGGTACACAACTCTCCACTGCGGAACACTACCAATTTCCCTTTGGCATACAAACCAAAAAAAAAAATGCATATTCATGCTACACTTCTCTCCCATCTGTATTATTGACCCAACTTGACTTAAAGTACAAACAAACTAAAATAAATAAATATATAAATGAAATGAAATGGAAAAGTGTTTGGTAAAAAAGAAAAACACTCTGTAGCACTCAAAATCTGCAGTATTGTTTAAGGACCAGCTATCTGCAGTCCTTGGTATTAAACCTAATTCAAATGAATAGCATTATAAATCTTGAATATTGAATTTTTACTATTGTGATGTGTTATGTTAATGGAAAGTTAAGTGGCATCATTGACAACAGTTGTTCACAATTATTTTTGCAACTCCCACGTCGTAGAATTCCCTGCCAGCTGTGAAAATTCTGATATTTTAAAAGCATGCTTTACTTGGAAAACAACCATTAAGCTTTTGCACCAAATTTCAAAGAATACTTGACAAAACACTTTAATTAATTAAATAAATAAAGGCCAGCTGTAATTTTTTTCCCTCCCCAACTTATTATCAATGTGAAAACCAATGCCAGAAAGTTCTTTTCATTAAAATCACAAAATGCTTTGTTATTGCACTCTATCTTTAATCTATGGTGTGTGGCTAAATTATAAGCAGAAAGGCTTCTGTTGTTTGTGTGTGCATGTGTAGTTTGCGTGGGTGTGTTTGGACATTATTTGTGATGATAGTGAAGGTGATTTGCTTTATAGAGCAGCTGTAATTAAGATTCACATTGCATTTTATATTACTGAGGTAACATTTAGATTTGTTTTCTTGATGTTTAAGCTGAAGGTGTGATTCAAGGCTTAGGCTATATACTGGTGATACCAACTTCTGACAAGGATCATAAAACAATATTAGTCTTAACCAACCCCTCGATTGCTGTAGTACATTTGTCAATGAGGTGCATTTGGAATGTAGCAGTACCTAACATTTCTCTAAAGTTCTAATTTTGCAACAATTGATATTTGGATCTACAGGCAAATTTAAAATGTATAAATTCACAGTACAAATATTTAATTGGATGTAGTTCTACACTTGGGTTATTTATTTTACCCAATAGCTGGGTTAAACATATTGGGTCGTTCTGTTGGGTTATTCCTAACTTTTATTGGGTTGTTTCTATAATAACACACACAGTTGGGTTAAAACTTGTCTCGGTAACACTTTAGAATAAGGTTCCTTTGTTAATGAATAACTACACAGGAACAAATGAGTAACACAATATTAACAATCTAGTAACTACTATTAACTAACAAGAAACTCTGATTAACGAATTAGTAAGTAACAGCACACAGATGAAAGTGGTAGTTCACTATTAACTAATCAATAACTACTATTTTTTTAATGCTTCCCAGAGAACTACTGAAAACTAATTCAGTTCAAAACTAATCAATAACTAATGCAGGACAAATTTCTAGCACTACATTAACATTGTAACTGCTACTGTAAACGAATACACAAAGTTGTTTACATTATCAATATGTAATAGCATGGCAGACTTATGATTTGGGAAAGCTGTCAATAATTCGCTTATGCTGTCTCCTAGAGAACTATTTATCAACTGAATAATTTTAAAGAAATTGATTTTTAAATGCAGTTGTTGGGACCTAACTTGTCTTATGGACAATTTTCAGGCATTCCTCTGGACTGGCATTGAATCACTACAGTCATGGTGACTACTGGAACATATTGTCATCAGCCATCCAAATACCATATACAATTATTTTATTATTTAACCTATCTCTCAAAAAAATATGTTTTTATGTATGTCTCCTAGCTCATATAAGCATGTGTGTGTGTGTGTGTGAAAATCTTGTGAAAGATTAGAAAATTCTACACTTTAGGATTGGACACTACTGTAATAATCATGGTAACTAACTAGTAATGACTCAAGTGTTACTGCATACTTCTATGGGAATTACTAATTATTTGGATCTGTATTCGAAAGTGAAGATCATGGTAACTAACTAGTAATGACTCAAGTGTTACTGCATACTTCTATGGGAATTACTAATTATTTGGATCCGTATTCGAAAGTGAAGATCATGGTAACTAACTAGTAATGACTCAAGTGTTACTGCATACTTCTATGGGAATTACTAATTATTTGGATCTGTATTCTAAAGTGAAGATCATGGTAACTAACTAGTAATGACTCAAGTGTTACTGCATACTTCTATGGGAATTACTAATTATTTGGATCCGTATTCGAAAGTGAAGATCATGGTAACTAACTAGTAATGACTCAAGTGTTACTGCATACTTCTATGGGAATTACTAACTAAAACTTCACCAAAAACCTCAAAAGCTTAAAATGACTTCAGTGTTTGGTTGTACATGATATTTATTCATCATGACTGGAAAAATTGCTGATTTTAACAATACGCATGGAACAAGTAACAGCTAAAGTGGCAGTGTGTATAGCCACTTGGCCATATTTATGATGGCTGACTTTAAACAGTAGTCATGGAACACAAAACAAGAAACAGTTATATAGTGTATATAGCCACTGGGCTAGAACATGCACGGAATGGTATTTACTTAGGAAGAAACACACATACACATGCATAAACTGCTTATTTTTGTCTCTCACAAAAGTCTATAAGCAAGCGATTGTGGCCAACTCGGGCGGTGGGCAAGAAAAGAAGGACGAATAACATGCAGACTACGCCACCCTGGGAATTTCACCCAGAGAATAATTGTACTACCTAATGGCAGTGATGTTGATAGAATTAAGGACACACAGGTTCGTGTACAATTATGCCAAAGACGACGTTCAATTTTGGAGAAACACCTTTTTATTTCAATCGTTTAAAACCATTTTAAAACACATTCATCTCTCGGGGAAGAGAGCACAAAAAGGAACTAAACAAAAAAAAGAAAAATATATATATACACAATTTACAGTTACTGAGGCTTACCGATGGAGGAAAACAGGAGTCAAAGGCAGTAGAAAAATCCCACGGAAAGTCCCCCTAGCAAACACACCACCACACCACAGTGCATACAAATAGAAACAAGGAAGGCGACACAGCACACCATAAGGGGATGCTACCACCCAGACACCAGCACCACCATCGGCTCTCAGACACTGTAACGGAAACACACTCCATTTAACAAAGATTCACAAAAAAAGAAATAAAGAAAATCAATATATAATCTTTAAATGAAAAGAACTAACCAACTTATCACCAGATAAACACAATATAAACTGCCAAAACCAGCAATGGTTATAAAGAGGCAGTATAAAAAAAGGAAATATATATATATGTAGATATATATATATATTCAATAATCAGCAACAAAAGAAATCAAACAAAGGAAAATACAACTTTAATCTAATTTGAAATCAAAACAGAAAGAAAAAAAACAAACTTCTTAAATCAGCAAAATTATAATATAAAGCCCCAACCCCTTGAGCTATCTTCCAACATCATAAAAACATTGACCCACATGGAACAAATGGCACCTATTTTTAGCCATGCAGCCTTAATTGCCCAGTAGTTATAATGGCAAAACCAGCGCACAGCAATCTGCTCCAGTTGCTGGTACAGTGTTCAATGCATGCGCATGAAACAAACAGCGGTGCAGGCGTAAAGCAAACAGCAGCACAGGCGTAAAGCAAACAGCAGCAGTGCGGGCAACACGGCGATGCAGGCAAAACAGCAGTGCAGGCAAAACAGCAAGTCCACCAACGTAGGCAAAAACAGCAGGTCCACCAACGTAGGCAAAAACAGCAGGTCCACCAACGTAGGCAAAAACAGCAAGTCCACCAACGTAGGCAAAAACAGCAGGTCCACCAACGTAGGCAAAAACAGCAAGTCCACCAACGTAGGCAAAAACAGCAGCTAGCGACTCACACTGCGTAACTGGCGACGATCTCCCACTAAACCGGCCTCCGTCCAATCAAACAGCATTCACACATACCCAAGAGGAACAGCAAGTCAGTGTGTTGACTGTGCAGCATACGAGAGAGATCTCCAGTTGGAGAGCCAGTGTTCTACAAACATTCAACACATAATAACCATAAAAGCAAATAATAAAAACAGAAAATAAATAAGTCCCACGCCAGTTGGTATACATACCAATCAAACAGCATTCACGAATGCCCAAGAGAAACAGCAAGTCCGTTTGTTGACTGCGCAGCATAACGAGAGAGATCTCCAGTTGGAAAGCCAGTGTTCAATCAAACAGCATTCACGAATGCCCAAGAGAAACAGCAAGTCCGTTTGTTGACTGCACAGCATAACAAGAGAGAAATCTCCAGTTGGAGAGCCAGTGTTCTATTAACACAGCATGGCACACGGAAAAGCAACCCGGAACCACAACACACATTCCGTCATTAACGAGCAAGAGAGGATCTTAGACTTCTCTACTCGCTACATATTTATAGGATGGCGCTTCACACAGGGATTGGCCACAGACGCACCAGCTCATTATGCGTTAACGAGACACCAGCTCATTACGCGTTAACTCGTACTGCTACACAAACTTTCATTTTGTTTTCAATGGTGCTTTGCACTGGCTCCTGTCTGCATAATTCTCTGCACCGCACTGCAAAATCAGACAGTTTCTGTCCTCTTTGGAAGGTGCCTTGCTAATTTTTGTAGGCCTCTATGTCACAAGCTTCGAGCAGTATCAGCAATGGTCTTTCTATCCATGCCACATTTGAAGTATGCCTGGGTTTTTGTTGTCCCACCTTTCAAATAGTCCAAGACCTTGTTGTACCTCTTGACCGCTTGCTCTGGAAGAAAGACTGACAAAGAACAGAGAATAAACCATTAGTGTGTTATGCTAATGGAATGTATATTTTATAAATGAATGGAAATCTGCTACAGGGAATTACAGCCTAAAGGTCTTTGCTGTGTTTGGTGGTTGTAGGTTGAAGGCTCTAGGAGGAGTTCCTCTTGGAAAATTAGAGTCTCAGAAGAAGTAATAATTCACTTTAATAATTTTAAAGTGCCCCTATTATGCTATTTTAAAGATTGCTAAATTGGTTTTGGAGGTTAGGTTTACATGCATCCAAGGTCAAAAAACACTGTAATTTTCATTGCAGTATTATCTCTCTTCTCATAAATGATTCGGTCTCTCTAAACCCCTCTTTTCTGAGAGCCTACTCTGCTCTAATTGGTCAGATGGCCCAGTCTGTTGTGATCGACAGCGCATATCAGAAATAAAATTCCATTACATTACACAGTAACGATGGCATCAGTTTAACCGTTTCAATTCAAGTCCTTTGCAATTTTGACAAATTAATACAATCACCACTAACTTCAGAATTTTTCCAAACAAGTCTTACTTGAAATATATTCCCTACACTTTTCTTGGTCATCTTAGATCTACTCATACACTGTTGTCAATTCATACAACTTAAAGGGTTAGTTCACCCCAAAAATAAAATTCTGTCATTATTTACTCAAACTTACAAACCTATAATATTTTCCGTTCATTTTAAGACCACAAATTAAGATATTTTTTAATGAAGTCTGACAGCTTTCTGATCCTTCCATTGACAGCTATGCAACTACCACTTTCAAGGCACAGAAAGGTTGTAAAGACTATGGCTGCCCCATAATATTCAACTAATCGTTAGTCAAGAGGATTAGTCGACCAAAAATTTTATTAGACGGTTAGTCACAAAAAAAAAAAAAAACTTGTGGCGAAGTCACGCAGTCCGTGAGGGACAGATTGTTAACGGCGGGTGCTTGTGGTATTTACAATATGTCAGGCAGGAAATCCAAATCAGTGGTTTAACCTTAATTTATGAAGCCACGCGAGTGCTTGGTGTGTGTTGTAATTTACAACATAGTTTAACACTTTATTTACAAAATATGAATCTTGAACACGTGTTTACACAACGTCTGCTCTTGCATCAATACAACATATATGCGTTGTGGTGCTATCATGAACGCACACTGGAGATTAATATTTTGTAAATGTAGTAGAATATGTTCATAAATTGAGGTTAAACCAGTAGAAACCCATGGATTACTTTAACTCTTTCCCTGCCAAACACGGAATTTTCCGTGTTTTATGAAAAAACGCTTCCCCACCAAACACGGAATATTCCGGGTTTCCGTGTTTTAGGTGTTATACGGTAAGGAATACCCCTGCGCACGTTTTGAAAGAGTATGCAACTCTTTGATCAAAGAAACAGACTGCGATCGTCTCAAACATGAAGAAATGGAGTATTGAGAAGCTCAAAATATCAGACATAAACATGCCTTTTTATCAGCTTTTTGTCTGAAATGTTGTTTTTTGACAAAACCGACCTCTGTTCAAGTCGCAATAAAAAAAGAACAAATGAAGATAAAATAAAATCGTTTTTTTTGCCTAAAAGCAGAGGCTCAGATCTTTATTGTGATATATAGCATCTTCATATAGTCATGGAAAAAAATATTCTGCGGGCCATTAAAGTTTAGCGAAAATTGTCAAAAACCCTGGCGGTGGCTGGCAACTTTTTTTTAAAAACGCTGGCGGGGAAAGAGTTAATCATGTCTTTACCACCTTTCTGAAAATGCTAGTTGTGCAAGCTGTAGGGAGGAACAGAAAGCTTTTAGATTTCATTAAAAAATATCTTAATTTGTGTTCTGAAGATGGAGATTTTGGAATGACACGGGGACAAGTATTGGCCGAATTTTATTTGTGGGTGAACTGACCCTTAATAAATGGTTGCACAGTCAACATAAATAATAGTTATGTACTAAAAACTCTGGCCACTCCTGCTTTTTCACCATGACAAATAGTCTGTTATCTGATCTGTTTAAGTAGTGTTTTCTGTTTATATTGTTGGCAAAGGAAAAGGCAGAAATTTCAAAACATCTCTAATACTTAATGTTATAGATGCAAGAAATGAATTAAGCACAAGCATAATTACAGTAAATTAATATGGGGAAGCAAAGGAAAACCCCAGCTTCTTTAAGATGAACTTTAAGAATAGTTCCCTGAAACAAATGAAACATTAAATAGCAACACCTTTCTCTAGCCGAAGACTGCAAAAGGCATTCTGCAGGCACAGGTTCAAGCGTTAACATCACCATTTCCTTCATTTGTTGGACAAATCTATGGAATTTTGCCTGCTTCTTAAATGATCCCTCAAACAGGAATGAAACCATAGACTCCGTCAGACCAATTGCAATAGTCTCTCCATCCACATCATTGTCCATAATATAAAACAGATAATGAAATGTACAATGTAATTACCCATCAATTAGAACCATGCACTAAACCAGTGTTTTTGAGGCTGAAACACTGCACCACTGCCTGTAAGGTAAAGTACAGACACAAAAATAGTAACCTGTGGGGAGCACTTTACAGAGCTAACAAATACATTCTGAAATAAAATAAAGATTTAAATAATAAAACATGAAACATACATGAACACAGAAGTAACAAACAGCTGAATGTAATAATTGCAGTGGCATAATTCTAAACAGAAGTCCAAATGGCAATCAGTGATTTAACAGGACACAGCTTTGGCATTACTGTTATTTTTGTTAGTGGATAATGCGAATAAAACCTAACTATAATTTAATAAATAAGTATTTGCATTTATTTTGGATAATGAAGTGGACTTTTAAAATCGAAAAGTAATTTTTATATCAATTTTTATTATTTTTTATATCATTAAATGTGTTTGTAACAATGCAATAAATATTCGTATCGCTTTCTGTGCTGTCCATTTTAATTTAATTAGTAATCAATTGATTTTCCATTTGTCAAAATTTAATTTATTTGATAAAACGTTTTTAAAACAAAAAATGAATACTAGCTACTTTACAACATACATGAATAATTATTTCATGTTTAATATGGTGTTTTGATATGGTATCATGAGCTGACATACATTAAATTAATTTAAAAAAAAAAAACTAGACAAGTTATTCTAGTTGGAGCTCAACTGTAAAAAAAATTAATAAAAAACATACATAATTGTACCCTAAGGACCTATTGTGGACATTAAAGGTACAGTTATATATTTTGTACCTATAGGAACAAAACTGTACCTTCACTGTACCTTTTTTCTAAGTGTGTAGAAGGCAATAAATCATTTTTTCCAGTTCAGGCATCACATGGTTTTATGTTTAAAAAGTTCTCTAGGAGACAGCATAAGAAAATTATTGACAGCTTTCCCAAATCATAAGTCTGCCATGCTATTACATATTGATAATGTAAACAACTTTGTGTATTCGTTTACAGTAGCAGTTACAATGTTAATGTAGTGCTAGAAATTTGTCCTGCATTAGTTATTGATTAGTTTTGCATGAATTATTAAACTTTTTCAGTAGTTCTCTGTGAAGCATTACAAAAATAGTAGTTATTGATTAGTTAATAGTGAACTACCACTTTCATCTGTGTGCTATTACTTACTAATTCGTTAATCAGAGTTTCTTGTTAGTTAATAGTAGTTACTAGATCGTTAATATTGTGTTACTCATTTGTTCCTGTGTAGTTATTCATTAACGAAGGAACCTTATTCTAAAGTGTTGCCCTGGTCTCATGAGGACATTTTAAATGTCAACGGTTGCCACTGCCAACAGAAGATACAGAGGTAAGTTCATAATATCATGTTCTATGAACGCTTTTAGTTTTCTTTATCAACATACAAAAATAGCTGGTTATTTAAATAATTTCCCCTTAATTTTGGGTCTGCTGTATTGCTGCTTACTTGGCTACCGACATAACACTTGCTATAAAGCCAGCCTATTTTAAACTGTGGCGAAGAAACTATTAATTGGGATGCTCCACCTCACTTTCTGTGTTCGTCTCGACACTTTTTTATTTGTCGAAATTATACATAATATTTCATATATTTGGCCGACGCGCAAAGAAATTGTAAGACGCCTTGGCTTTAAGACTCATTATCCGGTGTTGTAGACAAGGCAGTTTTTCCATCAACTGAAAGAAAAGTATATTGTCATTTTTATAATGTAACATTAAAACACTTCAAAGCGGAAATATGACAAATTTTATCTAGAAAGTTATATCTGCAAGGCACTAAATTATATAATACACAAATTGGACTCAACAAGATATTACACCAAGGATTGGCAACCTTTTTGACACTTTTTATTTTCCTAGTCAATGGCTGTACCGATGAAGGATTAATATTGGTGTTTTCCTTTTTACATGACGTGGTGTTCTGAGAGCAAAAAGAAACAAATGAAACTCGGAATGTAGGCTGTCATCCACACAGTCTGACCGAAGCAAAGTGGGCCCATTTACTCACGCAATTAATCGAAAGAGAAGTACTTCTGAATCGTGGTGTGCGAATGGCTTGCACGCACAGCATGAGTCTCATCACATTTTAATTGTGTTTAGCTTCCCATTCAGCTAATGAAAACACACTGCATAATCACGAGGAAGGATTACATCAAGATGTAGATTGGAATGCTGGTGCAGAATTTATATAAATATAGCCTACTCCTCTCTCGCCGTTGCAGGCGTGCCAATGATTATCCCTCCGTGTGCCAATGCTGGCATGCGTACCATAGGTTGCCGACCCCTGTATTACACCATAGCCAGCATTTACATGACATTCGGTGATAGCCTAATCAGAAGCCACTTTTCAGATAGTTCACGTCGTGACATTTATCACTTTTATTGTGACTTTTTAATGCCAAAAAGAAGCAACATTTTGATGGTGTTCTTTTACCATTGCAGGAAGGTGCCAGGCTCGTTTTGTGATCGCCTCGTTAATGAAGCCCTTTGCTTGATATTGACATTACAAGTTGTTAATTCACTTTATATGAAATATATTTTTTAAATAGGATGTGATGGATTCATATGTGAGAGAAACACTTCAGAAGTGGAACCTAGAAACATTCATTTCTAAAAAAAAGCTCCATGTCACTGCCATGCCTCAGCATGCTCCATGCCATGTCGCAGCCACACCTCAGCCTGCTCCATGCCATGTCACAGCCACGCCTCAGCCTGCTCCATGCCATGTCACAGCCACGCCTCAGCCTGCTCCATGTCATGTCACAGCCGAAACTCAGTCTACTCCATGCCATGTCTCTGCCAAGCTCCAGAATGCTCCATGCCATGTCACAGCCGAACCGCAGTCTACTCCATGCCATGTCTCAGCCAAACCCTTGACTGCTCCATGCCATGTCACAGCCAAGCTTCAGTCTGCTCCACGCCATGTTTCAGTCAAACCCCAGACTGCTCCATGCCATGTCACATGCTCACTGGTCCAGGCCCGGCTCTGCGCCACAATCCAAGCCTGCCTCTGCTCCACGGTCCAGGCCCACCTCCATCCCTATGACTCCACCTTGGCTCCGCTCCTCGAGCCTCTCATGCCCCCCCTCCCCCCGACTCCACCTGTTTTTTGTATCTTTTATTTTGAAACGTTAATCTAATTTTCATTGATGGTCTTGTTAACTTGTTACCCATGTCAATGTATTTTAGCCCTCATGTTTGCCATTTTCCTTGGAGTGGAGTATTGTTAATGTAACTTTGTTGTAGTTTTGTTTTGTTTGAGTCAAGTCAAGCCAAGCCAAGCCCAGATTTATTCAAGTCTAGTTTAATCATGTTCATGTTTGTTTCATGTTTCTAGTTAAGGTTTTTGGATCTCACTTTTGTATAATAAACTGCACTTGGGTTCGTCACTCCATAGTCTTTGTCCTTGCCAGCAACGTTACACCATTGCCTACTAATTTATTACTTATTTATTTGTGGTGCTTCTTGAAAATTGAAACATGATTGTAAGTAACTTAATGATAGGAAGTAAATTGATAACACAATTGCAACCATTTACTTAATGAAAATGTTTGCAACTTTTAATTGAATGGAATTAAAGCATTTTCAAGATATTTGTAACTTGTGCATTATAATTTATTTACACAGCAATAATAATAATAATGTCAACAATAATAATAGTACCAATAATACTAGGATGGTTAAAGCAACATTTTGGCCCCCCCAAAAAATAAAACCCAACAAATTAGTTATTTTTTAACCCGATTTATTGGGTAAAAGTTGCTACCCAATGCATTGGGTTAAAATAAACCAACATTGGGTCGGTGCTATATCAACCCACCATTGGGCTATGTGTTGGGTCATTTTTAACCCAACTGATTTTAGTGAGTACTAATAGCTTTCTACAATAATGATTTTATTTAATTTGAGCATCTTTTGAAAAGATATATGGGCAGTTGACATGAAATACTATTAGGAAAATGAAATTTTCAGCAGGCATGCAGTATTTTATATAAAAATATTTTAACCAGAATTTGTATGACCTATTTTTTGAGAGAATAAACTG
The DNA here is from genome assembly GCF_025860055.1 of Xyrauchen texanus. NCBI lineage: Eukaryota > Metazoa > Chordata > Actinopteri > Cypriniformes > Catostomidae > Xyrauchen > Xyrauchen texanus. Next base: position 32,538,331 of record NC_068292.1, read on the forward strand.
AATATTTGAACTTTAAAATATGCATTTGTCACATCACAGGACAATTTCAACTGATCAAGTGAAGGCAAAAAGGTTTTTAAAAATAGTGAAAAGCGTACAAGAAATCGTGACTACATACTCACAGCAGCTTAAATATACACCTTTCTTAAGCATTGATATACATTTCAACTTTAAGTCTTTTACATTTCTAAAATATTATCATAAAAAACATTATCACTGTATAAATCAAGTTTTGTCTATAACAGCAAGTGCCTTTCCCTGTTTATATTAATTTCAATTGTCAACATAATGAGAGCCTACATTGAGATATAAGCCGAAAAGGCATATTACACTGTTTCCACATGACAGTTTTCTATATTCATGCTTAGTCCCCCACCTCCAGTTGATCAGTTACAGTGACACATCCCACAGTGTCTATGTTTCTATGGATTTCTTAGCTTCAGGGAAGCTATTGATGGAGAGGATAAATCAAACTAAGTTCCAAGCTTGTATTTCTGTGTCTACCGGAGGGGAGAGACAAACATCTGTGCAGTGAGACACAAGCAAGTGCGAGCTCTTATTGACTTGTTTTGCCTGCCTCAAGGTCACCGTTCAGCTGTGCAGGCAACAACAAGGATGTATTTGCCAGTCCTTGAAATGCCGCTCTGGCTGAATCAATGTGATTATCAATGGAAATATAAATCACTAGTTAATTTTCTATTAATTCACTTTGAAAAATGCAGGTTTGAGAATCAATGTGAGAAATGTGTGGCTTGGATTATTTCAAAGTAAAATCACTGAGCACTGTACTTTTTAAATTATCTCTTTTTCAAAAGGATCAGAACTCCATACACAACTGAAAACTTGAAAAATATACAGCATAAAATAAATATTCACTGTTAGCACAGTGGTTATAGATTGTTTTTGTTGTGGTTGACAGATCAGACTTAAGTATTGTAGGATTATCCATGAACGAAGTCAAATTAACAAGGGGTAATCAAATGAACAGAACACCACATTCCACAGATCAGAGAGTTCCACAACCGAGCCAATAGAGAGTCATAAAAGGATCCATGGCGCCTACATTGCTGAAGGAGACCGTCTCTCCCATGCCTGCTTAATCTCAAACTAGTGTTTGAAATGACAGAGCTGACCAATAAAGAAGATCCATCTTTGTTCTACAAACTTAAACCCTCGGTAAGAACAAATGGCCATGTAACACCTTGTGACATTAAATGCATATATCCACGGCCATATCAGGAAATGGAGACTTGTGAAGACAGTCCCAAGTCAACATGGTCCTAAAACAGTGACATCTGTTTCTCCCCCAGGACACCTCCATTCCCCCTCTGCACATTCTAAAGACATCCTCTCTTAGCTCAGCAGAGACAGCATGGATCCTTTTGAATTACAATAGAAATAGTGAGCGGATACAATGAGACATCGTATTACGATTTTAATGGTAATCTAATTATTTGTCATTTATCTTGCTTATAATGGTTATCGAACGTGACTAATTCCATTATAAATTTCCTTACATAATGATGTAGATTAAGGACAGTTTAAAATAATTCTTTGCTCATACATACTGTTCCTATATATAATGGTGGAGAATTGCACTTTAATACGTACCGTGTTCATTTATACTAGCACATTTCCAACAGTATTCTAAGGAGCTGTGTAATAAATCTACGCAAACCTGAAATAAAATGTCAAAATAATTACTATTAATCTTAATTATTTATCTTAACTAGTATTATTCTTTGAATTCTTGTTCTGAATACACTGCTAGTTAAAGTGCTCTGAAAGAGTACTGAAAGAGTATTCAAAAGACTAATATGTAAAAGTTATCAATGAGTCATCTCCAAGATGGAATCTTAATTGAGGAATGTACTTAACATATGTTCAAACGACTGGCCCGAATTGCTACAATCGTCAAATGAAATAAAAGCACAACCATGTCATTGTCACGATTCCCTTGTTGTCTGCCCTGTGTTTCACTAGTCTTTGTCTAAATCTACACTTCCCACAATTCCCGGCCCTCATCACTGCCAGCACTCTGTCATTGTTCGCACCTGATTGTCGTTTGTGATCATCCTGTGTCTGTGTATATAAACCCTGTTTGTTCTCCACTCCTTGTCGATCGTTGAATGTTTCTCATGTGTTTAATGTTTCGCTGTTTGGATGTTTTTGATGTTCCCATGTTTACTCCGTTACCCGTCCAGCCGTGTTCATCCAGCCATGTTTTCCCAGTTCCGTGTTCCTCCGATGTGTTCGTGTTTTAGTTTCAGTTTTCCCCCCGTGGATGTTTCTTTTGTTCCTGCTTGTTTGTTTTCACTTTGATTAAAAATAAAGAACCCGCACTTAGATCACACTCCTTGTCTGCCCTCGTCTGCATTCATAACAGTCATTACCATATCCACGCTTTTCATGATTATATTTATAAACAACACCTAATATTAATTAAAGTATTTAAATCATTTTTGAAGGAAGTGTATCAAATAAAGTCCTCCATACAATGACAAACATATGCATTTTAGTCTAAAGCTTTTATATATTTTTTTGGACTTCTACAGTGACTTTTAATTTCATGCAGTGAGATAAATGCACCAGCCCTTGACCAACATGTGTAGCTACACATTTACAAATGTAAATGACTTAAAACAGTAAAGCTGGAACAGCTAACTGATAAAAACAAGATGCCAAAAATGAATACGATCCTATAAGTCTTTGAATGCAAAACTCTTAATTGTGCATTCATATTCAGTACTAATAAAAGTAAACTTCTTAATTAAAAGGTGAAGTGTATTTTTTTCTGTTAAAATAGCTACTCTCTCCTAACCTATCACAGCCTAACATAATGAATCAACTATAAACCATTGCTAAAATCATCAGAAGTTCTGAATGCGAAAAGTTGTGAAAGCACAAGCCACTATAAATGTGCTTTTCTCATACTTTCATGAACACACAACCAAAGATTTTCACTGAAAAGAATGACTTACACCAAAACCTGTTACATGTTTTCAGAAGACATTGAATATGACACATGAGTTACATAAACTACTTTTATGACACTTTTAGGTCATTTTTAATGTTTAAATTTAGTCACTACCAATGGCTATTGTATTGAAATCAGAGAACGGAAAATCTTTTAAACTTCCTCCTTTCGTGATCCTGCAGAAGAAAAAAAGTCATATGGATTTGGGTGAGTAAACTATGACAGAATTTAGATTTTTGTGTAATCTATTCCTTTAAGCATCCCGACCAGCCCGACATAGCAACACTGGCTCATCCAATGATGTGAGTTTGGGTTGGGAATATTCGCTGACCAATGTTAGAGGCACAAAAATCACACATTTCTGCAACTGTTAATTGCAGAATGAAACCCCTAAAAGAAAAAGTTTCTAACCATATACTATGAGTTAACTTTTTAGAAGTACCTTCACAGCAAAATTATAAAAAAAAAAAAAAAAACAACAACTGTGGACTTATAGTTTGCACATGATGGCCAAGATTTTCCATGATGGTTATTCCAAGAAAGTCTTCCTTTACTCCTCGGATCATAAATTTGGCCAGACTTTATCGGATCATAAATTTGGCCAGAACTGATCGGGGCCTGTCTTCCTCCGTGGATCTCTGAGCCGGGACCCTGTTAGCTTGCTTAATTTCCAGCTTATGGCCTGATATGTCGAGCACACTCGGGAATAGCTCGTCTAGGAATTTCACCATATCTCGGCCTTCTTCATTATCAGGAATTCCAACAATTCGGATGTTGTTTTGCCGATTACGATTCTCAAGGTCTTCCAACTTTTCCCAGATGCACTGCAAATCTGCCTTGGTCGCTAGCGGGTTAGCATGACTCCAGATAACCGATCCATTTCTCGATGTCCGACACTCTTGTAACCACCTCAGAGAATTTTGCCTCCGTGGCCGTAATCGATCGACATATTACAGCAAGATCCTCCAAGTCCACTACGACCTTTGCCAGCATTGCCGACATACTCGACAGTTGATGCTGAATCTCTCCCACCGTACCGTCCAAACTGAGTCTATGAAAGACCAGCAAAGTGCACAGGGCTCGCCGTTCACACGTCCGACCCACGCATGACACCCAGAACAGTCCCCAAGATTTTCCATCCAACATCCAACATGTTCACACAGGAAGTCAGCATGCTGTTTCCGAGAGTTCCGGTACGCTAGGATCAGCGCCAATTTATATCAGACATTTTTGCATGGGCTCCAACATGTTTACCTTCCCCTGTGGTGTGACTGGAAGCACATCATGTTAACTTTAACTTTGAATCCACTGATGATTAGGTTTAGGTTTGGGTTGGGAGGTACAATTAATAAAATATGCATTCCTCTTCACTGTATTTTATCTTGTAAAGATAAAAACAACTTGCTTCATTACTCTCTTATGGCGCCCCTCTGTGGACATTTTTCCCAGAAAACCAAGTAGTCTTCCCTGCGAACTGTAGTCCGATGATATAGTGGACTTAATCCACTACGTTATGGATGTTCATGACATAGTGGATGTTTTAATGTGAATGCACAAAAAGTGTCATTTCTTTTTTTCTATGTTTATAATATGTTCATTTTATTATAATAATTAAAGAAAATGTCCAGAGCCATGATATACTGAATGTTTTTAATGCAACCAGTTTATTCAACATGTAGCATGTTCAACATAGCATGTATGTATTTTTTTTATTATTCGCTTGATTCTATTTCGAGAACATATGCAGCCTTATTCTTCTTTAATTTGATTTAGGGATACAATTTTAACTTTGTTTTGGAAATAAAAATATACTACACACATTTGTATTTGTCCTTTATGTTGCACTGTCCAAAATGTAAGGTTTAGAGACAAAAAATATCTATAAATATCTATCTATCTGTATAATTCTTGTCTTTTAGAGATGTTGTTTTGTAGATGTGTTGAAGCAATAATAATAATAATAATAATAATAATAATTAAAATATGAATCAGATCCAGGCTAACCTATATATTTTTCTGTATCTCGTGATATACGAGACAAAGTATAAGACGTGTTATATTAAATATGTAGATTGTGGACAATACATATATTTTTATAAAATATTACTGACTTGAGATGAAGAGAATTAAAATATCATGTTTATCTTTATGCATTCTGCAATGATCTTTTACAATACGGCACAAGTAGAACAGTCTTATGGAGATAAAATACAAAAAAATGCATATATCCAGTATTCCAAATAAGCACAAAATTTTGAATCTGCCAGAGGGAAAATATCATTAGTTATAAGGATGTAGGCTATACATTAATGCTTATACAGACACAGAAGTCTAACGGCAGTAGTTAAACTACTAACTTTAAGTTAGCCTATAATATAGCCTATCAATCAAAGTTACGAATAAGCTATAGGCCTATGCTCTACTAATAACACTAAATAACGTAATGTGTTGTAATGAAAATGTTAATCTGCAACTGTGTGGCATGCACATAAAAAAAAAATGAAAATCGTCTACATAGTAGATTAATTCCACTACGTCATCGCGTTACAGTCTGCAGCGAGGATCCTCTCTGGAAAATGGAGCTGTTACCACTTTGGCAACTGGGAGCAGTGCTTTGCATTTTGGTAAGTACAAACTGATTTCAGCTAAAGAAAACTCAACATACTGTTTCCGATATTACGGTGAGATCAGTATGGATGAAGAGCAGGCAGAATATTTACATACATCACCAAATCATTAAAATATATGTATTTAGAGGCAATGCACATTTGTGGCATTAAATGTTCTGCTTCATTAATGATGTATAGAGTTTTCTCCCAGTGATAGGGCCTCACATCAATTGGCACAGCAGACTAATTAATTCATCATTTGTGAGAGTAATGCACTGCTACCAATCCTAATTAGATGTAGCCCATAAATTCTCACAATTAATTGCCCAGTGTGACATAGTTTATGGATCTGCGTGGTATTGAGACTTTGAGAGTACAAGGATGGATAGAGGTGAGAATTCTCAATAAGAATGCATATACAAAATGTTACGCGTGCAGACAGCGAAGGCAGACGAGGAGAGCGGGTCTAAATGCAAGCTTACTTTATTATAAACAGATAAACAAATAAACACAAAGAAAAAACCCACAATGGGGAAATAAACACAAGACAGAGGAAACGGGCAGGAAACACATACCAGGCTAACAACACTCAATGAACGACAAGGAGTGAACAAAAAGCAGGGCTTAAATACACAGTGAGTGATGACAGAATGAGACACAGGTGAAAACAATGAACAAAATGGCAGGTGGATTCAGGCGGAGCTGAGTGAGGCTCTTGAGGCTCAGGTGGCAGAGCAGAGGAAGGCTTAGGAGGCGGAGCCGAGGAAGGCTCAGGAGGCGGAGCCGAGGAAGGTTGCGCCGTAGGAGGCTCTAGAGGCGAAGCCCTGGAAGGCTCTGGAGGTGGAGCCGAGGGAGGTGGCGCCATAGGATTCTTTAGAGGCGGAGCCCTGGATGGCTCAGGAGGCGGAGCAGAGGAATTCGGCGCCATAGGAGGCTTTAGAGTCTCTGGGAGTAGAGCCGTAGGAGGCGGAGCCATATGAGGCTCTGGAATCTCTGGGTGAAGAGCCGTAGGAGGCTCGGGAGGCGGAGCCGTAGGAGGCTCGGGAGTCTCTGGGGTGGAGCCGTAGGAGGCTCTGGAGGCGGAGGCCTGGAAGATTCTGGAGGTGGAGCCGTAGGAGGCTCGGGAGGCGGAGCTGTAGGAGGCTCGGGGAGAAGAGCCGTAGGAGGCTCGGGGAGAAGAGCCGTAGGAGGCTCGGGGAGAAGAGCCGTAGGAGGCTCAGGAGGCGGAGCCCTGGAAGGCCCGAGAGGATTGAGAGGCTTGAGGGGCGGAGCCCTAGAAGACTCGAGTGACTTGAGAGGCGGAGCCCAGGGAGGCTCGAGAGGTGGAGCCCTGGAAGGCTCGAGAGGCTTGAGAGCCAGAGCCCTGGGAGGCTCGAGTGACTTGAGAGGCGGAGCCCTGGGCGGCTCGAGGGGCTCGAAATGCTGGAGGGGCAGAGTCCTGGAAGGCTCGAGAGGCCCGAGAGGCAGAGCTCTGGGAAGCTCAGAAGGCAGAGCTCTGGAAAGCTCGGAAGGCGGAGCTCTGGGAAGCTCGGAAGGCGGAGCTCTGGGAAGCTCGGGAAGCTCGGAAGGTGGAGCTCTGGGAAGCTCGGGAAGCTCGGAAGGTGGAGCTCTGGAAAGCTCGGAAGGCGGAGCTCTGGAAAGCTCGGGAAGCTCGGAAGGCGGAGCTCTGGGAAGCTCGGGAGGCTCGAGGGGCACAGGCTCTAGGACGGGCATGACCATTGGCGCTGGCTTTTGGTCAGTCCTGGCTATTGGCGTTGGCCCGGGAATGGTTGAGGCTACAGGCGCTGGCTCAGGGACGGTCGAGGCTACAGGCGCTGGCTCAGGGACGGTCGAGGCTACAGGCGCTGGCTCAGGGACGGTCGAGGCTACAGGCGCTGGCTCAGGGACGGTCGAGGCTACAGGCGCTGGCTCAGGGACGGTCGAGGCTACAGGCGTTGGCTCAGGGACGGTCGAGGCTACAGGCGCTGGCTCAGGGACGGTCGAGGCGACAGGCGCTAGCTCAGGGACGACCAAGGCGACAGGTACTGGCTCACTGTCCTCTGAGGCGACAGGCTCTGGCTGGGTGACCGTGGTATGCGCTGGCTTGGGTTCGCTGACCGTGGCTGACGAGGGCTCTGGCTGGCAGACCGGGGCAGGCGAGGGCTCTGGCTCGCTGACCGTAGCTGACGAGGGCTCTGGCTCGCAGACCGGGGCAGGCGAGGGCTCTGGCTCGCTGACCGTGGCAGGCGAGGGCTCTGGCTCGCAGACCGGGGCAGGCCAGGGCTCTGGCTCGCTGACCGTGGCTGACAAGGGCTCTGGCTCACAGAACGGGGCAGGCGAGGGCTCTGGCTCGCTGGCCGTGGCAGGCGGAGACTGGGGAGCAGAAGCCTTTCCTCTTCTCCTCCTCCGCCGGGCGGACGAAGCTGGCAACGCTGGCTCGTTGGCCGTGGCAGGCACGGAAAGCCCAGTGGTGGAAACCGGGATCGAGAGAGGTGGTCCCCGGCAGCGAGTTCTCCCAAGACTAGATCCACATATTCCCTCCACGTGAGGTCTCTGGAGTTCGGCAATCCCCTCAGCTGGTATGTTGGTAGCCCGAGCTGGTAGATGGTTTTCAGGGATGTGTCGTCGAAGCCGGTGTGGATGGCAACAGCGGAAAAGAAGTGGGAGTACTCGCGGATGGTCAACTCCGCCTGGGTCAGTTCCATCAGGTAAGCTGCTAGATCCATATTGGTCGTTCGTTCTGTTATGCGTGCAGACAGCGAAGGCAGACGAGGAGAGCGGGTCTAAATGCAAGCTTACTTTATTATAAACAGATAAACAAATAAACACAAAGAAAAAACCCACAATGGGGAAATAAACACAAGACAGAGGAAACGGGCAGGAAACACATACCAGGCTAACAACACTCAACGAACGACAAGGAGTGAACAAAAAGCAGGGCTTAAATACTCAGTGAGTGATGACAGAATGAGACACAGGTGAAAACAATGAACAAAATGGCAGTGATGATGGCAGGTGGATTCTGGGAAGTGTAGTTCTAAACAATGACAAGTGAGACAGTGGAGCTAAACAAGGGACAAAAGTGAAAACTATGGAATGCAAAGGTGACAAAAATGGCAGACAGAGGGCAACAGTGAAACAAGACAAGGAATTCCTAACACAAAACAGGGGAAAAGGATCGTTGGAAAGCATTTAATTATGACATGAATATGCCTGAATGACACCTTGGGAGATACACATTAATTGGTGTTCATATAACATTCCGACTACGCTGATGCACAGGTTCAGCAATGTACCTAATTTTAATGAGATATGTGCTAAAACTGATGTTCAAAGGTGAACAAGTTTGTTTAATTTTTCAGCTGTTTTTTGAAAAAAAATTTTTTAGATCAGCCTGAAAGGGTATTTCGCTTGACTAGTAAATAATCAGACTAACATGGTTGTTATGCAACTTTATCATGGCTGGCTGTTCCTCATTATTGCACCAGAAGTCACTCCCATTTTCAGCAAAGAAAATCAAGATTCAACAGATTTCCAATACACAATACATACCCAAAGACATTTATCCAGTAAACTGCAAGGGAGAAAAAATAATTATAATAGTAGCTTTTGCTATAATCTATTTAGCTTTAATTTCAATGGATATCCCTGGCCAAATTTCTGGAAGAAAAAAAAATATATATATATTTTCTTTTTTTAACATTTGTAAATTTTTGATAAGAGTGAGATACAGACGGATGAGAAATTAAATGGTGAAATCAGACCAGTACCTAAACTTTATTCATATTAAATAATGTGTATTATGTGAAATAATTATACTACTTTAAAGTCTAAGCAGAAATACCTTTGTTAGATCTACTGTATATGTACTGTAAAACAAAATCAGCTAAGGCAGATTTAAAATATCTGTTATTCAATGCCTTTTGACTATGTGGATATATTTTTTGGATGAGGACATATTGATGAGAAGGATCCTACTAATACATTACAACGCTTCTGTAAAGAGCTAAACTACCATTCCAAAGTTTGAAATCACCATGATATTTTTATGTTAACAAGGATGCTTTAAATTGATCAAGAATTACAGTGAAGACACTTAGAATATTATAAATGACCATATCTATTTAAATAAATGTAATAAATAAATTAAGATTTATTTAGCTGTATTCTTCAAGCTCAATAATTCTTCAGCATGTCTGGCAGTGCAGATCAACTTAATGCATCCTTGGTGAACAGAAGCATCAATTTCTATCAAGAACAATGTCTTAGTATATCCAAACATTGAGTGAGTTGGCTGTAGGCAGTTTGGTGATTTTTACTGTATTTTTTTACTGTAAACAGCATAGGGTGCTGGTGCGCTTTTTACTGAATTGGATCGTGGCCGACAGCAGCAGCCTATCAGATTCTATTCATCTCTAAACCTGACCAAGCTGTTTGCACACATCAAAGCAACAGCTGACAGCAACAACAGCAACTGGCATTTTCATATGTTTCTGTCTTGAACTGAATGAATTTCAGCACACTCTGCACTTCAAGCAGAATATTTCCAAGTTTAAGTGATTATTTCAAATAATTACGCATTTCTTATCTAACTGCGTGTTTGTTTTTGCAAATTTAAATGGCACAGTACATATAAATGCAGCCTCCTTATTTTTGACACACGGTTACATCATAAAAACAAATTATATTGTTCTTGTCATAAGTAGCTAATAAAGGGCACTTATCAAAATTAATTTACTTAACTGCACATCAAACTGCATTTCCCAGTATTAATAATAAAAATAAATGTAATAATTCCAGAATACATTTTGGCACATTTTTGCAAAGTGATAAAAAGCCATGAGTAGCTACGACAGGAAGGAGGAAAGGGAAATGCTAAGATGTTACAGTGGCACAGATGAGTATAACTGGAATCGTATTGTATGTGACATCTTTATTGGAGTGCACAGTTTCCCTGAGGCCACAATAAACATGATTCTCAGGAGGTCTTGTTGCCTAATGCACAGGCAGAGCAGCTCAGAATTCATCTTTCACATAACTGCTACAATGCAAACAGTACAGAGCTCTCTTAGAAGATGAAAAAACAATGCAAAAAGAACCAACATATGAATGCATAGGATAGAATCAAAGGTGGGGGTGGGTGTGTGTGTGTGTGTGTGTGTGTGTGTGTGTGTGTGTGTGTGTGTGTGTGTGTGTGTGTGTGTGTGTGTGAGCATGTATTTATCACTTTGTGGGGACCAAATATCCCCATAAGGATAGTAAAACCCGAAATTTTTGACCTTGTGGGGACATTTTGTCGGTCCCCATGAGGAAAACAGCTTATAAATCATACTAAATTATGTTTTTTGAAAATGTAAAAATGCAGAAAGTTTTCTGTGAGGGTTAGGTTTAGGGGTAGGGTTAGGTTTAGGGGATAGAATATAAAGTTTGTACAGTATAAAAACCATTATGTCTATGGAAAGTCCCCATAAAACATGGAAACACAACATGTGTGTGTGTGTGTGTGTGTGTGTGTGTGTGTGTGTGTGTTTTGCGTTGGACAACATGGGAACTCAACATGTTGATTCCGAAAGTTTACTACCGAATTACTGAAAAGCTCCATCCTCCATCAGACATTTTTTCACAGTTTCAACTGTGGTCACCTTTCCCACTTGCTACTGAGCAACACAGGTTCTAATCCCATGGGAACCAGGAAGTAATCGCATTCACATAAACAATGGAGAGCTCCATTGTTACTATTTTTACTCCACTAACAGTTAGGTTTTATGTTTGGGTTGGAGGTAGGACTAATAAAATATACATTTCTGTTCACCATACTACATTATTTACATCTAAAATGACTGTAGGAGCTATTTTACTGATATATTTAAATTGTAATGTTTTTGTTGTCCACTGGGAAGCATTGTAGGTAAATAGAGCACTTTGGTAGTGATAGTCAGGTGTGTTGGTACTCAGCGAAGCATACTGTTTTTGACCTTGCATCTTGAGCGTGCAACGGGAACTTGAACATACAATATGATTAAGTTAGAGTCTACTATGTCTGCAACATCTTGATGGTATGTGTACAGGTTATGTTTCATCAACATGTTGTAATATGGAAATAAAGAAATTGAACTGAGATGATGTTTTATCCCTTTGGAATATGATAAAGAAAGACATTGTTTTAAAGTAGGGCTGTCAATCGATTCAAACTTTTAATCAAATTAATTACACGGTGTCCCGATTAATTAATCGCATATACAAATATCTGCTGAGAAAGCTCCACATTTAACCATAATTCAATATATAAATATGAAATAATTTTACATAGTTATCTTTAAATATTATTTTATATATATATATATATATATATATATATATATATATATATATATATATAATAAAAAATATTCAGATATTTAAAATGCATTACATTCTTGTGGCAGAAGAGTTAATCACTGAAAAGACAATACAAAAAGCAGCTTTAGAATACAATGTATTGTTTACTACCATATTATTGAACATAAGCCAGTCATTGGCAAACAGTTCACAGCAATCCATTTCACAAGTGAATTTGTCAATCAGTTCGAGATTTGTTATGAGGGCTTGTTTAAGGACCCGTCAATTTACACCTGCGTCAGACATGCTTATGTAGTGCCTCAGGAGTGTTGCATCCTAACCATAAACTTTTTAGGTCACTGTGTCAAGTCAAATATACTTTAATACTTAGAACACATCTTGAGATCCCTTAGTTCGAATTTGCGCTCCATCAAGTGTTTTGAATGCAAGAACGTAACGCATGTTTGTGTTGCACTGCCTACTGAAGTGTTGTTTTGTTCACTGTATAAACTGCGCATTATAATTCTGTTGAAGTTTCAATTACTACCCTCTGGAGTAAACAGGTGGTACTACAAGCTTGCATTTCTCAGGAATCGTACTTATTACAGTCCGGGGGAATTGCGAATAATTGCATACATTTTTTTTACATATTATTTTTAATAAAATGAATGGCAATGAATTAACACATTAAATCGACAGCCCTATTTTTGCAAATGAGAATTGCAAATGCAGTTAACAGTATGTACAATCTAATAAAATCTGTCAAATGTTTTTTAACACCTATTTTACTGTATGCACGACTTTGTTCAAACTTTCTGACAGTAGGACTTCTTAACTTATATTTAACTTTCATTGGGCTATTAATTAGCGAATTATTCAATTTAAAGTTCATTAGAACAAAACATATTTACAGAGCTTCAACCTTAATTCATATGGGGTCCAGGTTTTAAAGTTCTTCTTAAATTCTTCTTTGTAACCCTTATGAAAATGTACCACAGTTCATCCATAGTGTTGTATTATGGAAATCACAGGTAAAACATGCTTCTCATTACCAGATGTAATTATGGTTTCTAAACTATAGAATGTGTGATGAAACACAAAAAAACAACTAACAAAAAATGTACTTGTATTCCCCTAATACAGCATACAACATTTAATGTTATTATAATAGTAACATTTATTATAAATGCAACATTTCTGCCAACAAACCATAGCTTCTACAGTTAGTGTTATTAACTGCAATGTAATGGTGATGTGTGGATTGAAAAGCCTGTAATCAGGCATTGATGCAAAGACATTGAACTGTACTGGTGTGTACAAAAGCAATTCAAAAATAAAACTTGCGCACCCAAATTAAATGAATTGTTTTGCTTAATTATAGTATTCAGGGCTGTAAAAATGCATCAATATTATGCTGAAAATGTGATGCATCAATTACGGAATTTAATTATCAATTATAATGACTATAATAATAGTGTGTTACGGAGGCTGTCTCAAATTACATGCATAAAGTATTATTTATATTTCAGTTATTGGTTCAGTAAACGTTCCTGTGATGATATGAAAATCTATAATCCAAAATTATCAGTCTAATCACTGTCTGTTTGTGTTAGTTTGCATAAAGTCAGGCAGGAAAATATCCTTTTTTATTTTCAAATTGGCTTAATAATTTATGTAACAACAGTATTATTTTTATTTTTTTATTATGAACCAAACCTCTCCATAAATACAAAGAATGATCGGAAAATATTTGTAATCTTCTTATAGTTGTGCGTTCAAGTCAAGTCAAGTCAGTTTTATTTGTATAGCACCTTTCACAACACACATCGTTTCAAAGCAGCTTTACAGAAAATCATACATTAACAGAAGATAAAACTGTAATGTCTATAGTGTCGATAAGTCATCATTGTGGAATTAGATAAATACGATTTTGAATTGTGTTTAAAAAATAAAAATAATAATTGTATGTATAACCCCAGTGAGCAAGCTGAAGGCGACTGTGGCAAGGAACACAAAACTGCATAAGATGTTGGTTAATGGGAGAAAAATAACCTTGGGAGAAACCAGACTCACTGTGGGGGCCAGTAACCTTCTGACTAACATCATGAATATAATGCCAATATTACTTATGATGTTCAACACAATGTATTATGTATTTATCCTATTTCTTAGCCACAATTATGCTTTTGAACAAGTGAATAAAACCTAAACCATTTTTTTTTTCCTGTATAGTGCAAATTATCACACCATTTTCAGTATATTTTCATATTTGCATATTTTGAAAAAATAATTATGAATACAAAATTATTTTATCAAATTTTATGAATACAGTAACTATTAAACCTAATATGTTCATACATTAGCAGGGCTACCTACTCCATTGATGAGCAATTATAGTGAAAAAGATAATAAGGATGCGCACCCACTCAGTCCAACAGAGATTGTATTCCAAAACCACAAATGGAAACAAACAGTTGCAAAATGCAACCATTTAGTCACATCATGCCACTCGATGGACCAGCCACTGGGAAAACTTCCAGTGCTTCTGATGGCCAGATCATCGCTGACTGTATGCCCCAATAAATTTATGAATCACAGAAATGATCTTAGTATTTCTAAAACTGTCTGCTCTATTCGATAAGGCAGTATTGTGCATTGCAGTGTACCGGTAAAAATTAATTATCCATGACCTTAATTGTCCCCCTGCTGGACTGATATAGATAGGAAACTGCTGAGCCCACTAGATGATTAAGTGCTACAAGGGCATACATTTACCCCCAGTGTATGTGAAATCTTGTCATGGAGTAATTCTATATTGCTTTGCCAATTAAAAGATCTGATTAGATATGGAGTTTTTAATTAGAATGCCTTAAAATGCCATCAGGACATTTTGAAATGACTGTTTAAATATGAAACAATATGGAAATAAATCCTGAGGCATGTCCTGCACAAGGGATGTTAAAAGAACTTAATTTCCCAAAAGCTGGACTCAATCAATAAAAACGTAATTACCAAAATGAGTGTTTTATCGTGGGGATGCAGTCTTTTTTGACATAATATTCTTTTAATTCCATTTCTGCTGAGACCAAATAGTCAGGCGGAACCAAGTACCTGAAATATTTTCCAGGATGAATGCTGTAATACTGGCTAACAATTCATAAATATTGACTAACAATCCATCCTGCTTCCTTTATTGCATTGAAATGCATTCTGTGCCAAACCTGCTTTTTGATGTGCTTTCAAAACTTCATTCTTCAAATGGCTCATTGTGATGAAATCATTGAATTTTTTGGAAAGTGCATTGCATGACCACACAGTAGCTCCCCTTGAAAAATCATCTGCATTGCACACATAAAATTCTCAGTTTTTGAAAACTGGCATGCACTCTTGTTACACTATGGACATACATTGTCAAGTTGGCGCATGTGTGAATGAAGTGAGACCTTCAAGTAAAATAATTAAAGGGATAGTTCACTCAAAAATGAACATTCTATCATAATTTATTCTCCCTAAAGTTGTTCAAAACCCTAAATAATGTATTTCTTCTGTGGAACACAAAAGCAGAATGTTAGCCTCAGTCGCAATTCCCTTACATTGCATATTGTTTTTATAGAATGGTCACTAGTGTTCTGCTTAACATAATTAAAGTAATTTGGGGAAGTACATAAGGGTGAGTAAACGATGACAGAAGTTTCATTTTTGGGCGAAATATCCCTCTAACTGTATTATAAAGTGAACTTATTGGCAGTTTGGTCAATTGTTATTCCAACCATTATTAATAGACTTTGTATTTAGCATGAGTGGTTTGGAATTAGGCTGAAGAATTTAGCATGCATTTCCTTTTGGAAATGGCAGTAATTTGGGTGTTTGTTTATTTTTCCCATTTGCATAGGCTGTGTGCTGTTTACAATGGAAGAAATGTTACAAAGGGCATGTGCTGCTGCAAAAAGCTTTCATTAAAAGTATCACACTCAGGCAGCTGGCTGCCCATTCTTGTGCGTGAAAACCAGTCATTATACTCATGCCTGTGAGAGGGAGAGATAGTGAAAATGAGAAGGAGAGAAGAGTGAGACCTACTGGACTCAAAAGCACCTTCATTTGTTTCCATTTTGACTGCATACTGTCTACATTTAACACTTGATGTCAAGCAATTCTGCTAACAGCTCTGCTGGTTGGACCACTATAAATGAGGTGTGAACATTATAGGTAAGGCAAATTAAGAGGCAAAACTTATTGCTATCACTCAAATGTCTCGTTGTGATTCACAAAAGCTATTTTAGGTGGTAATAGGATTATACTACATCTAGTTATCACTGTATAGCTCATATTGTTTGCATGAAGACAAAGGCCAGCAATGCATAATGAAATGTCACAGCAGACAGTATTAGCAATGCCCCCAAAAAATCCCATTGACATTAACTTCTCTGTGTCAGCTCCATCCTGGTTGGCTGTCACATCATTACATTAGGTTGCATCACAAACAAATCATAGGAACATCAGTCTAGACCCATTGACCCATTACAGAAAATCATCCTGCTATCAAGATATCATTACCTCCATTTGCACGAGACCACTCGATAGCATTAGTCTGCAGGATTAAAAATATAGATTAGCAGGGGAATTAATATAATTGCCTTGACTCTGGGAGCAAATGTTTACACTTTTCTGACACTGTGCAAGATCTTCTGAGATAGTAAGGAGAAGTGAGATGCATCTAATATGTTTATTATGCTCCAGGAAAGGAACTCTGGGGATGGGAAATAAATCTTCTCATTCACTGCAAAGATTCAATTTCAGGGCTTTACATTAAATGTAATTTCCCTGTAGCTGACAATGATTTATAGATTGATGATAGGTGGAGGTTTTATAAACTAAAGTTACTGCACAGATAAAAAAAAAAATTAAGACACTGAAAGCTTGGTGCTCAACTTGGCTATCAGTTAATGGGATAGTTCACCCAAAAATGTTGTTTTGAACCCATATGACTCCTTTCATGAAATTGAAAGAATAAGTTTTGCTGCTCTGATCCATATTATGAAAATGGATGGTGACCAGGGCTGTCAAACACAGGACAAAAAAAGCGACATTAAAGTATTCCATATGACGTGTGCACTACATTGCAAGACTTTTGAAGCCATATGATAGCTTGGACAACATTAGGGTGAGTAAATACATACAGATTTTTCATTTTTGGGCAAACTACGTGTATGCATCCCTTTAATAGAGACTAGTTGTTTTTACCAATCCTTCTCACAACTTTCTACAAAAAAATTAAAAACTACAGAAACTGTTAGAACTTACATAAAATGTCTGAGTAATTTTGGGTAAATCTTGTTTTAAAGGAAGCACACACCTATGAATTTTGAATTTTAGAGGATGAATTTTAGTCACAGATAATCCTGGACTAAATCTTTTAGTCAATAGCTATTTGACAGAGATAAGGTTTTACCTGTGTTATGCTGAAACATGTAATACACTCAGATAAAGCAACTAAAAGAGCTGAACAACAACAAAGAGGTTATTATTGTACACAGATAGTCATTGACTGCCACTTTTCTCAACAGATATTGTCATTGTGTCATAAGAGGCAAATAAAGCTGAAAGCTTGTCAATTCCAAACATCTTCAGTGTAATAGCTTTCAGCATCCCAACAACACCATCAAACAAAAGACACTTTTCCACTGCACGTTACGGTTTGACTCTACTAGCTTTACTTTTCTGAGCTTGCATTTCCACTGCAGTTTAGTGCCCCTCAACATGGGTGGGATTATAGGATGATCGCCATAGTTGATCTACATCATCTACTGCCGTGACATCATCTTAAACACGACACAAACTGACCAAAACAATAACGTAACAGCTAGCTGTTAGCTACTAGCTCATTGTGCTGCATAAAGCAGTTGTTGCATGGTGATTTTACACAAGTGTAACAGTTAAATGGGCCTGGTTGTTTTAGAAGCTTCCAGAAGCTGGTCAATTAAATAAAGTGAAGCTTTCAAGCACACTATAGAGTTAACGTAACAAAATGTACCTTCCTCCATCTTGGCTGAGTCCAGGGCACTCTCCCACCCATTGCTCGTTGGTTTAGATAGCGTTAATTTGGTCGAACCACTTCCACTTTTCCTTGATGGTTCTGTAGTCACTTTTACGTTTTTAAAAATGTTCCCTACACTCTTGTTAGGTCCGGTGGTATCCGTGAGCGGCCAACAACTGAGACACTTCCTGAGAGACTTTTTCATTTCACTCATTGCTAACGAGTGGACCATCTGCACCTCGTTTATTGACCACGGCGTGGTTTTGCACACAGCCATTTCTTTTTTCACAATTCGAAAGTCGCTTGAACTAATGATACCGTTATCGCTGTTGCTAACTTTAAAACTAGAGGGTTGATGTCGCGTGTCGGAAATCCAGTGACGATTCTCCCTGACCAATTCAGTGATCTGCAGGATTTTGACGTCACATTTAGTATAGGCTCGGCTCGCTTGGAACCTCGACCGAGGCGGTACTAAAAAATCTGGTACCAGGTACTATCCACAGTGGAAAACCCCAAAAAAGCAAGCAGAGTCGAGTTGAGTTGAGTTGTAACGTGCAGTGGAAAAGCCCCAAAAGTGCAGATTTTTTTTTCAAATTTAACAGTATTATCTTTCATTTAAAGTAGGGATGTACAGCTCTGATACCTGTATCAGAATCGGCTTCATACTGATGTTTTTAGTGGGATCGGGTATAGGTCAGACGAGACAGATCCAAATCCAGTACCTCACGTTAGTCATTGTTGTTTCTGTCAAACTCAAACAATTAAAGCACAATTAAAGTAGACCAAATGACTTGTGCATTTTATTCAAAGTCTCTTGAAGATTTGCAATAGCTTTGTGAATCAGAAAAGGCTCTATTTACGTAATGAGTAAATATACACTGCATGCGCAGCAAGCTTCACTGAAGGAGTCCCTCTCTGTTGACACACATATAGGATTTATGCACGCAATATGCAAACTCTCCACAAAAACTCAATCGTAGATGTAGATGTTCAATAGTTTGGTTTGTTTATAACATGCATTGAGAAAGAACAGCTCCGGAGGGGAATTTTACCAGTAGTTAATTAAACTACTTTGAAATAGCCTATACACAAATGGCCAAAATAAAAGCCAGAGGGTTTTCATGTTAAATCACAAATTAAATGTATTGTTGTATAATAAATTAAAATATTTAGTAATAATAACTAATAACAGACAGACAGACAGACAGACAGACAGACAGACAGACAGACAGACAGACAGATAGATAGATAGATAGATAGATAGATAGATAGATAGATAGATAGATAGATAGATAGATAGATAGATAGATAGATAGATAGATAGATAGATGGATAGATGGATGTTGAGGGACATAATAAATTGAGATACCCTCATCTTCAAGCTCTGGCAATGTGTACAAGGGCCCCTGTTATGTGTTATTTGGTTTCAGCCACAAGTTATTTGATTCACTCTTTTTTTTACAGCATGGAAATATGTGGCTGATATACCCACATTGCGAGACACTGAGCAATGCCACAAAATTTTCTCTGACTCAGATAAACAAACACAAAAAAATACAATACATCTCTGACAAAGTTGTGGAAAACTTTTCCTAACAGCATTATTTTTGAGTCCCACAGTGTAAAGAATGAAAAGGTCCTGCAAACTGCTCCAATGCATTGTGAGATTTTATTGAAAGAAACCTGATTGCTCTATTGTTTTCAGGTAGAGATATGAAAGACTTCTAGAATAGATACATGTTACATAAAGACCTATAGATACATGTGAGATGAACTTCATACATCTCAAGTTCATGATGATAGCAATTTCAGACATTTTTGGACTGAATCACCCTATCACTTGTCCTCGGTGCAACAGTACAATGATTATTATTACTGTTTCAAAATTAGGCAAATGCTTGTACGTGCACTGAATGGTTGACAATCATTTCATAGTCACATTACTTTTTAAGCTTCACACGATTTGACTGCAGAGTAAAACTGTACATAAGACAGACACAAGGCTAGTAACATTGGTCACACTGTACAAACTCTTTTACAATTGTTTTAAAAGTGGCTGACGTAATTACAAATGTATGTGTTATATGGAGTGGGTATACCAGATGAAGTATCAAGAGATTAGCATTACTGTATAATAATATATATTTTTTTTAAATAAAGTAAAATAAAATATTATTATTATACACATTTAATGGGGTTCACACTGAAAGTCCACACTGAAAATCTATCTGGGATTTAAAAATTTACTTAAAACTTAATCTAAAAATAATCTAATTTAAATGTAATTTAGAATGTTTTAGGACTTTGACGAGTTGAAAACAAAGACAAGTTATGACAAAAATTATTAAGAAATATTTAAACCTCTGCATTTCTTGGTCACTAATCAAAAAGGTAAATTTGAGACAAAAGAAAAGATTTCCTTGCTTTCTTTGAAGCAAGATCATTTTTGGAACACTTGTGGAGTGTAAACAAACTCAAGTTCATACTGTAATTTCATTTCTATTTTTATTTTTTTGCAATTTCTTGGGGTAAACTGAATGTGTCTGATCTGAATTTATCTTTTTATTGCCTGTAGAAAAGACAAAAAACATTTTTGAATGAATTTTCCATCTTTGACAGATTTTGTCAGTGGATAAAGCCCATGGCCATAATCTGGAATTCTTGTTTTTTGTATAAAGAGAGGTAGTTTGAAATGGGGAGTGTGTTTTCTTTAATTTATTTATTTATATCTACACGGTGTCATACGTGAATGACAGGGAGACAATTAAAGCTTCAGTATTTTACAGGTGACATGGTTTTATGTGTTTTTGTTCATGTCTTTTATTTTGGTAAAATAGTTTCATGCCATGTTTGTTCCTGTTTCATTGTCATGTGATCTTGTCATGTGTTTTCCGTGTTCTTTTGTCTTGTCCCCATTGGTTCATTGTTTCATTAGCTTGTTAGCATTCTCATTTTCTTGTTTAGAGTTCTGTGTGTTGTAACATTGTTTGGAAGTCAGGTCAAGTCATGTCAAGTTATGTTATATCAAGTCAAGTTATGTCAAGTCTAGTTTAGTTCTTGTTTATGTTTACTGTTCACGGTTTCTGGATTTCAAGTGTTTGTAAATAAACTGCACTTCATCATTGTCTCTTCATTTATCTTTTTGCCAGTTAGCGTTACAAAATACACGACCCACCAAGATGAACCCAGCAGTTCAGTTTCTACGTCTACGTCAGGAAGGCCTTTCCATTAAGGAATATGTTGAGGATTTTTTGCTCTGGCCACCAGGGTCATTATTATGACCCATTTTAATGAGATTGCCCTCAAGGACTGTTTTCGTTTTCATCATAATGAGCCAATCTCCTCCTTGATGCCAGGCGGCCGGAGTACCTATAGCCTGACTCTTATCGACCTTGCCCTACTGATATGTCATTCACTGTGGGGCAGGTGGACGCCAAGCCAGAGTCCCACATCATTGCCTCCAAGCCACAATTCCACACCATGGCCACCGAGCCAGAGTTCCACATCATGGTCGCCGAGCAAGTGTCCCACGTCATGTTCGTCGAGCCAGAGTCCCACGTCATGGTCGCCAAGCCAGAGTCCCACATCATGGCTGCCGAGCCAGGGCCCCACGTCATGGTCGACGAGCCAGCGTCCCACGTCATGGTTGCCGAGCTTGCACCATCTTCTGCCCCTGATCCTGAGTCTTCTCCATGCCATGTCACAGCCATGCCTGAGTGTGAGGAACATATATATATGTTTTTAGTTTGACATCTAACTCTGAATGTATGTGTGCGAATCACAGAATCACACCACACGCACAAAGCCTCCATGACCTTCATAGATGTTGTTCGTTTCTCTTGTCTTATCCTCTTTTGGAATGTTCTGCGCTCCAACGAGCACATACTCCTTTCCTTGAGCTAAATATCTCAATCGGACATAACAAATATCTAGGACTGCTTGACATCATATGATTACCATTCCGTGCTATTCCGGTCAATATTTATTGTCCTTGGCTGTCTTGCAAGTCTTGCTATCACTATACTATTGGCTGTTGGTTGTTCTTTGTTCTATGAAAGGTATAAATATTATGCTTGCTGTAATAAACTTTGAGTAGATTTAATAGAAACAACCGTGTGTTGTCGTTCTTTCTTCTCCCTTCATGAAGTCTCCAGATACACAGACTCCCAACTGCACTTACCTGGGCATGCACAGAAAGGGACCGAGGAATTCTTGATGGTAGAAGTGCTGTGTGCTAAACTACAACGAGATCCAAGTTTCATTCCTAACATTGAGTCTGCTCCATGCCACTGACGGCATGATGGCCACAGGCACTGCCTCTTGTGTCTGGGCAGAGATCACACAGAGGCATCGTTTGTGGATGGCACGTGTTCTCACTGCGAGAACCTTCCTTCTTCCAAAGGAAAACCACTCTAGCCGCCCCCCGCATCGCTACCTACCTGTTCTACCCACGGGTATGGGGTCAGCACGGGCCAGGTAGAGAACCTTTTATTTCCTTTGCTTGCTGCTCCCCCAACGGACTGCGGTACCCATATTGTTGCAAAGGAAGCAGTTTTCTCACTCACTAGGTCATTAAGCCGGTGTCCACAAACAGCATACTCATGGCGATCAGACACTGAGCACTTGCAGTCGGGCACCCATGAACGCAGACCCTTCACGTGCACAACTGCACCACACTCGTGCCTCAGGCTGGCAGGTGGTGATGAGTCTAGAGGTCGTCGCTACGGAACCTCCTCCTCAGTCGCCTACTGCTCCAGGCCGGGTATGCGGAGCAAGGTAAGTGCTTCGAGCCTCTCCTCAGCACAACCACCTTGGGACAAGGCAACACTTTCCTTTGCTTGCTGCTCCCCAAACGGCCATCATAGACACGATCACTCATGCCAGAGCTCCCTCTACCAGGCAGCTTTATGCCCTAAAGTGGCACTTATTCGCAAATTGGTCTTCTTCCCTATCAGAATACCCACAGAGCTGCACAGTTGTGTCAGTGCTCTCATTCCTGCAGGAGAGAATGGGGGGCGGCTGTCCCCCTCTACCTTGAAGGTTTATGAAGGTTCATAGTGGCTCACCACAATGCAGTGGATGGTAAGTCATTAGGGAAGCATGACCTAAAGGCTCGAACTAAAGGCCCTCTCCTTGAAGACGGCCTTCCTGATTGAGCTCACTTCCATCAAGAGGATTGGAGACCTGCAAGCGCTCTCTGTCAGCAACACTTGCCTGGAGTTTGGTCTGGCAGACTCTCACGTCATCCTGAGACCCCGACCAGGCTATGTGACCAAGGTTCCTGCGACTCCATTAAGGGATCAGGCAGTGAACCTGCAAGTGCTACCCGGGGAGGAGGAAGACCCAGCCCAAGCGTTGCTGTGTCCGGTGTGTGCATCGCACACCTATTTGGATCGTACGCAGAGCTTTAGACACTCTGAGCAGCTCTTTGTCTGCTTTAGGGACAGCGTAAAGGGAACGCTGCCTCCAAACAGAGGCTTCCCCACTGGCTTGTGGACGTCATTGCATTTGCCTACCAAACCCAGGCCAAACCCACCCCCTTGTAGGAGTATGGCATCCTCTTGGGCACTGGCCAATGGCACCTCTTTAGCAAACATCTGCAGAGTGGCGGGCTGGGCAACACCCAATACCTTCGCGAGATTTTACAATCTCCAGGTTGAGCCGGTCTCTTCCCGTGTTTTGACTGGTCCGCACATATAGAATTCGGTAATACTGTGACAACAACTGGCCGGGTGTATCGCTTGCGCATAGTGCCTTTCCCCTCCCCTGAGGTGAAGACGTGCGCTCTACTCACCCAGTCGAGTCCACAAGTCACAGACACTGGGTGTCCTTCCTCCCTAGCCCTCTGGCTCCAAACTCAGCGGAGGAAGTTCGCTGCCAGACTACCACAGTCACCGACTTGCCTGTGCTGGAATAGGTGTTCCACAGGTTCTGATTATTCCAATATCCCCTATGATGTATTTTCCACGGTACGGTACCCCTGTCGGCAGACCCATGTCTCCCTTAGGCAGAGCTTCCTCTGTCCCCCGGTCGCTGTGTTTGTTAACCACCCCTGTTGGGCAGGATATAGTCTCTGCAGGGTCTTTTCCCCTGAAAGAATAGGATTGGAAAAGAACGCCTTCCCCGATGCGTGTAGTAGCGTTAGATGGCCCCAGCCGCATCTAAGACTCTATGGAGAGAAAACATAGAGAGAGAAAAGGCAGCAGCTGGCCCGGCCTGCTCCCAGGCTATTTACGTCACTTCCCTCCTTCAGAGATGTGGGGAACTTTATGACTTCTCTTGGGATATTGGGAAAGTTTACGTGCAGTCTGATACACCTGCTATTTTTGTATGCAACAGCTTGCTTGTACCTGCATCAGCATCCCACGTAACACGTTCAGTGTTGTAGCTTTTTTAAATAGGGACCCCTAGTGTTACTACATCAACACAATGTAGAGTGAGTGACAGAAGGGGAATGTCTTGGTTACTGTCGTAACCACCGTTCCCTGATGGGGGGAAAGAGACTTTGTGTCCTTCTTGCCACAACTCTGTACTAAGCCGCTGAAAGGGCCGGGACCTTACTCTCGGCTCCTCAGCTCAAGACCTGTCTGAACAGATGCACACTTCCCTCCTTTTATACCCGTGTATCCGGGGAGGGGCATGCAAATTCTGTTCACCAATTCTCATTGGCCTTTTCTCAAAGATAAGAGGTAACCGAGGCTCTCCACAGAGACCCCTAGTGTCACTACATTAACACAACGTCTCGTTCCCTCCATCAGGGAACGAAGGAGACAGTAATGTTCTCCAGGAGGTGCGTGTCTGCAAATGGCAAATTTCTGCATGCTGCTGATAAATGCAATGGAAGTCCACAGAGATTTTGCCGCCATCCCCCACCCCCCAGTGAACATCTGCATTCTTTATTTACCCCAGATTACAGCCTTCCTTTGTGGAAATAATAGCTCTGAGACATTACAAACAATTTCAACATTTCCAGAATCTTTCTGGCAGTGTTCTTCAGGCTTGTCTTTCCTAAATGCATTTTTTGCTAACAAACAAACCAGTCTCATGCAACTATGCACAGAAAGCTTGATAGCTTTAAGCAAACATGCTACAATGGATGTGCATTTGGAGTTTGAAAAAAAGCTAAATGGTTGTACCGTACAAATGTTTTTTAAGTCATTTGAATATGACAAGTATTCAGCCCACATCAAGGGCCCCTATTTCACATCCAACCGAAATTTGTACAACTTCGACAATTAAGTAGCATGATTATTGCAGGTAATTAAAAATCTAAATCATTCATATCTAGATTGTAGATCAAGTCAAGTCAAGTCAATTTTATTTGTATAGCGCCTTTTCACAACACACATCGTTTCAAAGCAGCTTTACAGAAGATCAGCCATTAACAGACAATAAAACTGTAATGTCTATAAAGTCGATGAATCATCATTGTGCAATTTAGATAAAATACGATTCTTAATCGTGTTTAAAAATAATTAAATAATAATTGTATTAATAACCCCAGTGAGCAAGCTGTAGGCGACTGTGGCAAGGAACACAAAACTCCATAAGATGTAGATTAATGTAGAAAAATAACCTTTGGAGAAACCTGACTCACTGTGGGGGCCAGTTCCCCTCTGGCTAACATTATGAATGTAATGTAAATATTACTTAAATATAGTATAGTTAAAATCATGGTTTAAAATGATTAAACTAAGTAAGGGTTAAGGGTCAGTGTTTAAACATCGATTGTGTTTGAACTGTAAGATTAATGACCACAGTCTTTGAAGTCCATCTTGATTAATTGCAGAAGATCGTAGTCCATCAATAGACCGAGCTGATGCAGGTTGGAGTTGGCATCAGTTCATCCTCTGAAGTCCATCATAATAGACTGAAGTGATATATGGCTGGCACCGGCTGAATTTAGTCATCATCATTCAGTGACATGTAGCAGTGAAGTCCAACACGAAGCAGGAATGGAGCTCGATCCAGCCGGTTCTAGTGACCTCAGGATAGGAGTCCCGAGGTTGAGACAGGGAAACAAATAAAATGTAACGTGTAGCCAATGTAACGATGATAAAATGGGGCTAATATGATCATATTTCTTGGTTCTTGTTATCAGTCTGGCTGCTGCATTTTGAACCAATTGAAGTTTATTTATTGATCTGGCTGGACATCCTCCCAGTAATGCATAACAATAATCTAGTCTTGAGGTCATGAACGCATTAATTAGTTTTTCGGCATCAGCAACAGAGAGCATATGCCTTAATTTAGCAATATTTCTGAGGTGGAAGAATGCTGTTCTACAAACATTTGTAATTTGATTTTCAAAGGACAGATCGGTATAAAATATAACACCTAAGTTCTTCGCTGTTGAAGATGATGTAACAGTACATCCATCTAGAGTCAAATTATATATTAGCGGCTTATTTGTAGAGTTTTTTGGTCCAATAATTAGAACCTCAGTTTTGTCAGAATTTAGTAGAAGGAAATTTCTGTCCATCCAATCTTTTATTTCACTGCTCATCAGGTTTTAAAGAAATATAAAGTTGTGTATCGTCAGCATAGCAGTGGAAACTTATTCCACGATTCCTGATAATATCTCCAAGGGGAAGCATATACATGGAGAAAAGCAGAGGCCCTAAATCTGATCCCTGTGGCACTCTGTATTGTAACATGGTTGGCAGTGATTGGATGATGCTGGCCATTACTTGTATCACAAATAATTATGCCAATTTCTGATTGGTAAAATGTTTCAGCACTGGCTATCACTTTTTTGATTGACAGTGCAAAAAGAGATTTTGTTGCCAAAGTAGAAAAAAAAAAACATTGGAACATAAAAGTCAAGTAAAGTGTCATGATTCCCGGTTGTCTGCCCTGTTTCTCACTTGTCATCTGTCCCGAAGTACACTTCCCATAATTCCCTGCCTTCATCAGTGCCAACAGCACTTCATTGTTCTCACCTGTGTGTCATTACCCTTTGTGTATTTAAGTCCTGTTGTTTGTATCATTGGTTGTCAGTTGTTGTATGTGTTTTGACCCTGTGCCTCAGACGTGTTCATGTTTGCTCTTGTTTGGATTTCAGTTTCCCATCATGGATGTTTGTTTTGTTCCAGTGTCTACCTGTCAGTTGTACGTATTTATAGTTTCATTAAAATACTAGCCGCACCTGGATCCAGCCTTCTTGACTTTCTTCCTCCAAACGTAACATAAATTCCATTCTGTTTATTTGTATATTTTTTTATATGCACTTTACCCAATAAATTTTTTTCCAAAGCAGCTTTATAGAAAATCAGCTGTTTTGTCTGTAAGGTCTCAAAAATATGAATAAACAACAGTCCTGGAAACATAATAAACAATTATATATATATATGACTTTCTATAGTTTGGTATTATTTAAAATTGTGCAACTTAGTCTGTCCCAATATGAGGACATACATTTTTAGGAAAACTGTTTGCTCAATTTATTATTTTTTTTTTAATTATTATATTTTATTTTTTACATGTTTATTAGGGGCTGCTTCTTACAAATTAAAATGGGAAATTAAAAATGAAAAATGTACACAGCAGTCACGCTCAGGTCTCATATTTATTTATTTTTTTAAGGGGTTGCTGAAGAGATAACCAGCCATGCAATGGAATTAAGACCATTCCATTGTCTTTAAACATTGCTGGAAAAAAAATTTGAATTTATAGCATATGTACATATATTGTTTACTAGTCTCAACGCCCTGGAGGAGGTACCCTGAATTTTACCTTTGTTAAAGTTCACTTCATGTACACTTATATCACACCCGCAGTAAGCTCCAAAAGCCTGGTTATCTATTTGCCTGCCCATATTTTTCTGTAGCCTACTCACCAATGTTCATATTAATCACATATCAGTCATTCATAACCTTATATATGTTGATACTTCTTGAAATTCACACTGCGTCAGCACTATTTAATGACACACATCATAAATTAAGACTATGCACACACTTTAAAGTCTTTGGAGTGACAATCTCATTTAACCCTCGTGCTGTGTTCTCACTGGCCTCCACGCATTATATTCCCGGGTCAGAATGACCAACCCATTTAAATGGTTTATGAATCACACAAAATCTATACAGTATATTATCACTAAATATTGCATTAGATATTTGTGTAACTTGTGTAACGGGAATGCCTCTGTATATTGGTAAACATTCTTACTCTTTATGAGAATGTGAAAGTTCCCAAACACATTATTATACATTTTTATTGGTTTCTGTGGTTTCATGATTTGTTCAGAAGTTGCCTGGGATTTCAAAGTGTAAATGTGTGCGTGCATGTGTGTGTGAAAGTTAACAAAACACATTGTGTGTGAGTGTATGTGCTCATCTAATGGTTGGACAGGCTCCTGAAGGCAAGGCAAGGCAAGGCAAGGCAAGTTTATTTATATAGCACATTTCATACACAATGGTAATTCAAAGTGCTTTACATAGAAGAGATTAAAATAAGAATAAAAAAAAATAAGAATAATTGAAACAGTTTAGAATATAAAATAAAATAAAATACAGTACAAACAGTTGGACACACAGTGGCACAGTGCTCAATCAGTAAATGCACAGCTAAACAGATGTGTTTTGAGTCTGGATTTGAATGTGACTACTGTAGGAGCACATCTGGGAAGATGGCGCCGTTGTGTGTGGCTTGCCGTCGGACATCTGGTCCAGTCTTTAGTTTGTTTGTCTTGTTTATCTTTTATTTAACACAACGCACCTCGTCAATATTGGTATATGACAAATTAACTCTGTTAAGTTTGCAAATTAGTGCAAACGATCTGATATACCCAGCTCGAAATGGCTCATCTCATTCATCTCATTTTCTGACGTCAGTACCTGACAACCTCGCCGCTGGCCGTGTTTTCTACCGTGAGGAGGCGTAGGAGAAAACGCTGAAGACGGGGTGGCTTTGCCGTTAAGCTGAAGCATTTCCTGGCTCAACAACAACGAGAGTCGCGTCCCTCTCTGGGTCTCCATGTGAAGGGTTTGGCCGGCGATTTTTCCATTCGCTGGCTCTTTGGATCCAGTGTATGAATGGAATAAGAATACTTCAGTGATCACGGCTGTGACTGTTCAGTTACCTGTCTACGGCTCGCCCGCTTACACAGCGCTGGAGTGTGTTTGAGTAATCTTCGACGCTTTTCTCGGATTCGGCAGGGCGACTGAAAATCTGCCTGGTCTAAGGATGGCGTTGTTAAATGCCAGATCAGTGAGACTGCTATTATTAATGACTTCTTCTGTTCAGGGAACTTGATTTTTTATTCATTACTGAAAGTTGGCTTACTAATGGGGACCAAAGTCCGTTTTCTGATCTTTTACCTCAAAATTGTTCGCTTTTTAATTCTCCTCGTAAAACGGGCCATGTGGAGGACTGGTCTCTGTTTTTAAAGAAAAATTTTCTTGTTGCCAAATTATGTTTTATGACTTTCAGAGTTTCGAGCTGCAGTTGTTTACATTTGATCTGAATGGTCCACTCCTGGTTGCTCTGATATACCGCCCTCCTAAGCACAATATAAATTTTTTAAATGAGTTTGCTGACTTTTTGGGGAATTTCTACCTAAATATGAGAAAGTGTTAATTCTTGGTGATTTTAACATTCATGTGTGTTACGCAACGGACTCATTATCTAAAGAATTTTCTACTTTGATAAATGCATTTGATCTCGAACAATATGTGAAAATCCCGACTCATCAGCTGGGACATACTCTTGACCTTGTGCTTTCATATGGCATTTCTCTTTTTGAGCTTGAGGTCACTGAAAATGGGTTTTCTGACCATAAATCTGTTATGTTTTCTGTTCCATGGGTACCAAATTATGCTAAAGCCACTAAATGTGTCCGTAGAATCTAGAAAAATTACTTCATCTACTAGTAAATCCTTTTCATTAGCTTTCTGTGATGCTATTCAATCAGTAGATGTAAGTCAGTATGTTTTGAGTCCAGAGGAGCTCCTATTTAGACTCAACTCCACTGCTTTGAATGTCTTGGATTCAGTTGCTCCTGTAAAGACTTTAAAACTCAAACCTAGATCTGAGCCCTGGATTGACGATAACGTACGCTCTTCGAGGCAGATCTGTAGACGAGCGGAGCGCAAGTGGAAAAAGGATCGGCTCCAGATTTCGCTTTGAATTATTAAGAGAATCATTATCCAATTTCCAGAAGGCAGTGAAAATAGCAAAATCCAGGTATTTTGAGGATCTTATTAAAAATAACTACCATAGGCCCAAAACTCTTTTTACTGTTTTCAACACCGTTGTTAACCCAAACGTCTCTGAGTACCCTGCTGTGTCAAAAACAATGTGTGAGGATTTTCTGAGCTTTTTTGTTAATAAGATTAATGCTATCAGATTGGGGATATCTCGCCCTGCTTCTGATCCGTCCATCCCCTCTGTTTGTTTTGCAGAGTTCAGTCAATTTGAACCTATTTCTTTTTACATCTTCAAGAATTAGTATGCCAGCTTAAGCCGCCAGGCTCTTCCATTGATGTCATGCCTCCATATTTCCTGAAACAAGTTTTTG
The DNA here is from genome assembly GCF_025860055.1 of Xyrauchen texanus. Classification (NCBI taxonomy): domain Eukaryota; kingdom Metazoa; phylum Chordata; class Actinopteri; order Cypriniformes; family Catostomidae; genus Xyrauchen; species Xyrauchen texanus. Next base: position 32,568,771 of record NC_068292.1, read on the forward strand.
ATGCAGTGGGTCCATACCTTGTGACTATGATTAACCGATGTTTTGAAACTAGTTCTGTACCTGATGTGTTAAAACATGCTACAGTACATCCTTTGCTTAAGAGACAGAATCTAAATCCTACTGTTTTAGATAATTATAGGCCAATTTCTAATTTGTCTTTTATTTCAAAGATCCTCGAGAAAATAGTTCTTCAACAATTGCAGAGTTTTTTAGATGAAAATGAGATATTTGAGGTCTTTCAATCAGGTTTTAGAAAATACCATTCTACAGAGACAGCATTCTTGAAGGTCTTAAATGATATTCTACTTACTGGTGACTCTGGAGACTGTGCTGTGCTTGTGCTCCTAGATTTGAGTGCTGCGTTTGACACTGTTGACCATGCTGTCCTTCTTACTGCTTGGAGCACTGCGTGAGGCATAAAAGGAAGTGCTCTTGAATGGTTTAAATCATATCTTTCAAATAGAAGTTTTAATGTTATCATGGGTGAACATTCATCTAAGGCAGCTTCTCTATTATGTGGTGTTCCTCAGGGTTCCATCTTAGCTCCGATTCTTTTTTCTCTGTATATGCTACCATTGGGTTCTATTTTTAGGAAACATGGTCTGTCATTTCATTGCTATGCAGATGATACTCAAATCTATCTGCCCTTAAAGAAGAGTTCAAATGGTCTGGATGCACTTTTGACCTGTTTGGCTGATGTGAGGGCCTGGTTGTCTTTAAATTTTCTTAACTTTAATCAGAGTAAAACTGAGATAATAGTGTTTGGTCCTTCAGACTCTGTTAGTCCACCGAAAATTAATTTTGGTGAGTTATCCTCATCTGTGAAGCCTTGGGTTAAAAATCTAGGGGTTGTTTTCGATGATGGGCTGAAATTTGACAAACATATCAATACAGTGGTCAAATCATGTTTCTTTCAGCTTCGACTTTTAGCTAAAGTAAAACCTATTTTGTCAAGAAAAAATTTTGAACAATTAATTCATGCTTTTATTACTTCGAGATTGGATTACTGTAACTCACTATACTTTGGGATTAGCCAGTCAGCTTTTTCACGGTTACAGAGAGTTCAAAATGCAGCTGCAAGACTTTTAACCAGGACTAAAAAACGAGACCACATTACGCCTGTTTTATGTTCTCTTCACTGGTTGCCCGTGCGTTACCGAAAGTGAATTTTAAAATTCTTCTTTTGGTGTTTAAATCATTAAACGGTCTGGCCCCTTCTTACCTCTCGGAATTACTAACTGAATATCGTCCAGTTCTGTCTCTCGGTCTGCTAACCAGAGATTGTTGTGTGTTCCAAAGTCGAAGCTGAGGCGCAGGGGTGAACGGGCTTTTTCAGTAGCTGCGCCCACACTGTGGAATGCACTACCCTTGTGTATTCGCTCTGCATCATCGTTGTTTGTTTTTAAATCTAAGCTAAAACGCATCTTTTGAACTGGCTTATATTCAATGAGAAAGTGTATTGTACGTTTTTTAAACTGTTTTTTATTACAGTTTTTATTTTTATTATTGTTTTATTGTATTGTATTGTCTTATGTCTACTATAGTATGTGCAGCACATTGGACAACCTCGGTTGGGATTAATGGTGCTATATAAATAAAAAAAAAAAAACTGAATCTGATCTCTTCTGGAAACTGGTTCCAGCTGCGGCTCGCATAATAGCTAAAAACAGACTCTCCTTGCTTAGAGTGAACCCTTGGTATTTCTAGCTGATATGATCCTAATGATCTGAGTGATCTGTAGTGTTTATATTCAGTGAGCATATCTGCAATATATTGATGTCCTAGCCCATTGAGTGATTTATATACCGGTAATAATACTTTAAAATCAATCCTAAATGTAACTGGGAGCCTGAGTAAAGACCTGAGGACTGGTGTGATATGTTCATATTTTCTGGTTCTGCTCAGAATCCTGGCAGCAGCGTTCTGTATGAGCTGCAACTGTCTTATGGTCTTTTTGGGAAGGCCAGTGAGGAGTCCATTACAATAATCCACCCTGCTGGTGATGAAAGCATGCACAACTTTCTCTAGGTCTTGACTGGAAACAAAGCATCTAATTCTTGCAATATTTTTCAGATGATAGTATGCTGATTTAGTTATTGCTTTGACATGACTACTGAAACTAAGGTCTGACTCTAGAGACACACCAAGATTCCTGACTTCATTTTTAGTTGTTTGACCCCTAGCGTCAAGGTATGCATTCACCATGAGAACTTCACCTTTGTTTCCAAACGCAATGACTTCAGTTTTGTCTTTGTTTAACTGAAGAAAGTTTTGGCACATCCAACTGTTTACTTCATCAATGCATTGGCACAGGGAGTCAATGGGACTGTAATCGTTAGGTGATAGGGCTAAGTAGATCTGTGTGTCGTCTGCATAGCTGTGGTAAGCAATTTGGTTCTTTCTCACTATTTGGCTCATTGGGAGCATATACAGGTTGAACAGGAGTGGCGCAAGAATTGAGCCTTGAGGGACTCCGTATGTCATGGACGTCCACTCAGACTTATGGTCTCCTATACTCACATAATAACCTCTCCCTTCTAAGTATGACCTGAACCATTTTCACCCAATTTTTTGTTTGTAACCTCATCCATTCATTCTTAATGGCCTGTCATTTCTAACCAGGAGCACCACAGGTGTTCAACCACACACCCAATGTACCCCCACATGTAAACTCTGAACCTCATACAAAATTTCATGGGTGTGAATGGGTCTGTCCTTGAGACCAACAGATATGGGTTTTTGAGACCGATGCGATTTTAGAGGGGGGAAATTCACCGATTTAGTACATTTATGAGCTGGAATGAAAACAGACCTTTTCTATGGACCAGTCTCCCTGGTCGTTGAGAGGAGGGGTGGTATTGCTCACGCCACATCGTTCTGCGCCTCAAACCAAGTGTAGAGGTTGTTCACCACATCTGGAAGTGAGGCATCAATATCACAGGCAACTGATGTTGTCCTGTAGTTGGTGATGGCCTGGATGCCCTGCCACATGCGCCACGTGTCGTCGTTGTCCTGGAAGTGAGTGTGGATTCTCTTGCCGTGTTCGCACTTTGCCTCTCTGATGTCCCGGTAATGTTTGGCCAGAATTCACCTGTTCCTGAAGCGTTTTTGTGCACCTGACGAGTTGTCTGTATACTGGGATTAACATAACAGAGATATGAGTAGCCGAGGTGGGGGCGGGGCTCCGCTCTGTATGCGCCTGGGGTGTTTGTGTAAACAAGATCCAGCGTGTTCGCCCCTCTCATTGCAAAGTCCACATACTGATGGAATTTAGGGAGTACTGTCTTGAGATTCGCATGGTTGAAATCTCCGACGACAATAAACAGTCCGTCAGGGTGAGCATTCTGCAGTTCACCATACAGTTCACAGAGCGCTTCCTTAGCATTAGCACTGGAGGGAATGTAAACTCTGGTTATTATGATAGTGGTGAATTCCTGTGGTAAATATAAAGGTCTGCATCTAACAGTCACAAATTCCACCAGCGATGAGCAGTAGCTAGAGACTTGCATAGAGTTCTTGCACCATTACATGTTGATGTAACACACAAGCCAACACCGCAAGTCTTACCACACAGAGCTACATTTCTGTTGGCACGAAACGAGGCGAGCCCGTCTAGCTGAATGCCAGTGTCCGGAACTCTGTCACTGAGCCACGTCCATGAGAAAACAAAGACGCAGCAGTCTCTAAACTCACGCCGCATCTTAAAAGGACATTCCTTATTCCAGAAACTTCTCACACAACGTCACAGTACTTTGCTGAATCAATCCAATAAATTATACCGCATGAACCTACACACAATGCCTAGTCTTGCTAGGTAATTCTGAAAATTTATTTGAACTTGTATAACTGACAAATTAATGATTATAGCCTGATGTACCTCTTTAAAATGTGTGCAACGTTTTATCCATGTGGTATAACCAAGGAATTAACCAGTATGATTTGTAACCAGGGATTTTCATGTTTTGTTACCTACACGTATAATATCCATGGAAAATAATTTCATGTTTAGTATGTAAGCGTTTGCTGGCGTATGCAGAGAAAGCTGATGACAACGAATATCATGTCTCTTGTAACATTCTCGAGATATAAAAGTTCATGATTAAATATGCACTATTTTTGAGCGGGAGATTTGTAAGAATCTGAAACAAGAGACCATAAATCAACTGTCAGAAAAGCCCAGTTGAGCATGTGACTCTGAAAAGTCACTTCTGATTGGAGGGACTGAATCTGATTGATTCAGGAAACCTTTGGGGATGCGGCCAATTTCAGTTAAAATGTCTCCAAACAGGAGGAACATGCTCTCTTCCTCTCTCCTCTTCTGTCGTCGTCTCTCGTCTGGTCTCTCTTGACTGCTCAGACTTCGCTCTGACTCTTCCCTAGTGGTCTTCTCGGGATATCGTCAGAACCAGGTCCATGCCATGTGAGGTCCAAGGGAGCTCGGGACTCCAGAGAAAGCCTCTCACTCTCTATGGTCAACGAGAAGGCCTTGCTTCAAAGCCAACCTAAATTCCTGTCTACATTTAGCATACCAAATATCCTTAAATATAATGGTGTGAGAATGAGGGTACTTTAAAGTTCCCTTCTAAATGTCGCATACCAAATATCCTTACATATAACGGTGTGAGAATGAGGGTACTTTAAATTTCCCTTCTAAATGTCGCATACCAAATAGCCTTACAAAGACCACATTCTGCCCAAAAGGGGTGGTCAACATGTGGCTATACGACACGTGGGCTCACCAGCCGCACATGGAATGGGTGCGATGGTAGGTCCTGCCTTGAAGGGGAAGAGCTCTACAAACAAGGCAGCCGGGGGCAGAGAGGGCTCTGTCCAAAGGAGACGTGGATCTGCCGACAGGGAGACCGTACCGTGGAAAATATATCACAGGGGGTTACCTGATTAATCGGCACCTGTGTAGCACCTATCCCAGTACAGGGCATATTAGTACACATAGTGGGTCTAGCCACGAACTCCTCCGCAGAATACACGAGCCACAGGGCTAGGGAGAATGGACATCCAGGGTCCACGACTTCGTGAACTCGACTGGGGGTAAAAGTGCACGCTTTCGCCTCAGTGGAGGGTAAGGGTGCTATATGGAAGCAATACACCCAACAAGTTGTTCCGTATTACCAAACTACCTATTCGTACCTGACAAAACACGGGACAAAAACATGGAGATTGTAAAATCTTGCAAAGGTAGCCCAGCCCGCTGCTCTGCAGATGTCTATGGAATGATTTTCCGGACATTATTCAAAAGGAATTTCAAATTGTATTTGCAATTGCGTTTTCAATTTGTGGACGCATAAAATGTGACATAATCCAAACGCAATTGCAAATCGCGCATTACCGTTTGCATTTTCGTTTAAGCGAACGCACAGTGACTGCCAGATTTCAAATGGAAAAGAAAAGTCCGTTTGCAACTGTGTTTCCCATATCTTACGAGTTTTGGCCCTGTCATATTTAAATAGCAATTTCAATTACCACGTCTGCTTTTTCACTTTCTCAGCGTCGCGTATGTAGCCAGCCAAAACTCAAATGGAATACTAATTCCCTTAGTATTTCCATTGATGCCTTACATGGAAACCTGTCAATCAGGGTCAAGGGTGGGATTATGCTATGGGGCGTGTTTGTCTTGGGAAGAGACGTCACTCACAGTCGACGGTCAAGATCAAATAAACCGGCGTCTGTTCAGGGCATCACCTCTTTATTTATTTTGTATTTATTTTAATGTTTATTTGACAGGGACAAATGCATAGAACATTGCTTTATAAAGAATACAAAGTAGATGCCACGCATACATGTTTCTAGCCATGACTAATTTGCAACCCCTGTCCCTGGTTAGGCTTATAAATTTAAAACAAAAATTACAGAGTATTGAGTTTAAGATTTATAATTAATAAAATACATACAACAAATACATCCCATATATGAAATAAGATATGGGCTTAAGTAGATGTGGAAGTCACTATAAAACAAAGTCTAGACACATTTAACAATACAAGAACACAAAAGTGTGCATATGTCTGTGTGTGCTCACATATGCAACATTATGTTTGTATGCATTGTGTTATGTCCTGTACAGTCAGTGTTCACAAAGTTGTGTCAGTTTCAGCCATTGCTTTAAATGTGTATTAAAAACCTTGAAGCCTGTCAATGTTTTAATTTCAGATGCATTCCACAAATGTATGCCTCTTACTGAAAATGATGTCTGACCAAATGTTGTTCTACGTTTTGCGGCTATAGTTTCCACTTATTGTGCCTCTAGTTCTTATTCCGCTCTTTTGTTTATGTACTAGTTGACAGAATATTTCTGGTGCAACGTTGTTCACACACTTAAAAATTAGTTTTAAAAAGAAAAATTTACAAAACTGTCAAAACTCAAGATATTATGCTTCCTTAGAATGATGCAGTGATGCCATCTTACAGATTTCTGGTCCATTACTTTTAATGCTTGTTTATATAATGACTCTTGACCGTCGACTGTGAGTGACGCCACTTCCCAAGACAAACACGCCCCATAGCATAATCCCACCCTTGACCCTGATTGACAGGTTTCGTGTAAGGCATCGATGGAAATACTAAGGGAATTAGTATTCCATTTGAGTTTTGGCTGGCTACATACGCGACGCTGAGAAAGTGAAAAAGCAGACGTGGTAATTGAAATTGCTATTTAAATATGACAGGGCCAAAACTCGTAAGATATGGGAAACACAGTTGCAAACGGACTTTGCTTTTCCATTTGAAATCTGGCAGTCACTGTGCGTTCGCTTAAACGAAAATGCAAACGGTAATGCGCGATTTGCAATTGCGTTTGGATTATGTCACATTTTATGCGTCCACAAATTGAAAACGCAATTGCAAATACAATTTGAAATTCCTTTTGAATAATGTCCGGAAAATCATTCCATAGATGTCTGCTAGAGAGGAGCCACTCCTTGTAGTATGTGCTCATATTCCAAAAGGGGCGGGCACAGCCTTGGCCTGGTATGCCAGAGAAATGGCATCCACAATCCAGTGGGCAAGCCTCTATTTGGAGACAGCGTTCCCTTTCTGCTGTCCGCCGAAGCAGACAAAGAGCTGCTCAGAGCGTCAAACACTCTGCGTGCGATCCAAGTAGGTCCTCCCGGGGCAGCGTTTGCAGGCTCACCCTGATGGACCGAACTCCATGCAAGTGTCGCTGACAGAAAAAGCCTGTAGATCCCCAACCCTTTTGATGGAGGTGAGCGCAATCACGAGGGCTGTCTTCAAGGTGAGGGCTTTCAGCTCGACTGACTCTAGCGGCTCAAAAGGGGCTCCCCGAAGACCCAGGAGGACTGCGGAGAGATCCCATGAGGGGAAGAGGCATGACCTGGGAGGATTAAGCCTCCGGGTGACTCTGAGGAACCTGATGATCAAGTCATGCTTCCCTAGGGACTTACCGTCCACTGCGTCATGGTGAGCCACTATAGCGGCTACATATACCTTCAAGGTGGAGGGAGACAGTCGCCCCTCCAGCCTGTCCTGCAGAAAGGAAAGCACTGACCAAACTGCACATCTCTGGGGGTCTTCGGCTCGGGAAGAACACCAATTCGTGAACAAGTACCACTTCAGGACATAAAGCTGCCTTGTAGAGGGAGCTCTGGCCTGAATGATCATGTCTACCACTGCTGGTGGTCGGCCAATTAGGTCTTCCGTGTCCCATCCAAGAGCCAGACGTGGAGGTTCCAGAGATCTGGGCATGGGTACCAGATGGTGCACCATCCCTGAGAAAGAAGGTCTTTCCTCAAGGGAATCTGCCAGGGAGGTGCTGTCGTGAGGAGCATGAGGTCCGAGAACCAAATCTGGGTGGTCCAATATGAGGCTATGAGGGTGAATCGTTCCTCATCCTCCCTGACCTTGCACAGGGTCTGTGCAAGTAGGCTCACTGGGGGGAACACATATTTGCGCAGCCCACAGGGCAAGCTGTGTGCCAGCGCGTCTGTCCCAAGGGGGGCTTCTATCAGGGAATACCAGAGCGGGCAGTAGGAGGATTCCCATGAAGCGAACAGGTCTACCTGTGCTTTGGCGAATCGCGATCTTTGAGAAAGTGTGCTTTGTTGGCATCCCTCATCTCGACCAGATTCTGCCACAGGTGGCACTCCTGGACCTGTGCTCACGCCGTGACCTGTGTCGGCATGAGGCTGGTCACCGAGCACAACTCCTGCAGCACATCAGGATCAGGAATACCCACATGCAGTTCTTTTATCCTGTAGGCTTTGGTTGCCAGAGGTGATGTAGTTCTTCAGGTCTGGGGGGGAGTGCCGGACGATCCCACCAGGTGGCAGAGTTTTGCAGGCACAGGTGCATCGCAACCACCTTGTCCACCTGAGGGACCTCCGTGTACCCATGGACCACCCCGCTGTCGAGGGTAGTGAGAGTGGATGAACCCAGAAGTCTTTTTCAGGCAGCAAAAGGTGACCTCGTCAGTTCGTTGTGAACCTCCTGAGAAGAAAGGAAACAGGGCTGGGAGGGGGGCCATGGCCTTGAGCAGCGCCCCGAACCCAGGAACCAATCATCAAGCAGTGAGCACTCAGGGGAGGGTGGAGGGTTCCAGTCCAACCCAATACTAGCGGTGGCGCAGGCAAGCATGGCGGTCAGCTCTGCGTCAGCATCAGACTGTGTGGGCAATCTGATAATTCTAATAATCAAAAACCTCAGCATCTGACATCGCCAGAGCACTCTCCGTTGAAGCGATCGAAGACTCATCCTGCTCGCAGGCCCCTAAAAAGACGTAAAGCAGGCCATGAGGCAGGCTGGTCCCATTTCTGAACCAGACCTCCTACCCGTGGGTAGGTCCAGCACCAGCACGGGTGACGGCTAGAGTGGCTTTCCCGCTTTGGAAGAAGGAAAGTCACGACCGCAACTTTGTCATGGTCATATTCTTAATGAGAACATGAACCATCCACAAATGCTGCCTCAGTGTGATCACTTTCCGACATGTGTGATCGACATGTGAGGCAGTGCCCATGACCATCGGAGGTGGAGAGATAACGACCGCATGCAGGAATCAGACAAAGACAGAAAGGCATCTTTATAAAGACGCATCTTTAAAAAGACGTTCAACGTAAATGTGTGTGCTCTAATCGAGAAAATATACTCTTTAGCAGGAATATACACTCTTTTAGCACTGTCGAAGCACCCAGGGCAAAATCTGCACTCGTTGTGCAGAAGGAGAGAAAGCCGCTGGAAATGCGCCGTATTTCCAACAGCATACGCTTCTTAAGATGTGAATGGAACAGCAGTAGTATTCAGCTCGCTAATAGTACAACCGCTCAGCTCTGAAGAAAAAATCTGAATGAGAGTGGGCATTCCTTCTCTTTTTATACCCATATGTCCGGGGGAGTACCATGCAAATTCCACTCACCAATTCTCATTGGCCTTTTCTCAAAAGAATAGAGGTGTTCAGGTCTCTCAAGAGCGACCCCTAGTGTCACTACATGGACACAATGTCAAGTGAGTGACAGAAGGGGAACAGGAGCGTAACACTCATCAGTTGGTTGGACAGGGACCTGAACACTCATTTTTTTCTTTTGTAGCCCCACCCATTAATTTCCAATGGCCGGTCATTTTTGACCAGTGTAACAAAGTTAAATAAAACCTACAAAATGTTAAGAAAATGTTCCAAAGTTGTTTTTGTTTTTTTTTTTCAGATACCATATGTATACAAAGTTGGAATATTCTAAAGTTTGTGAAAAATTATTCTAATTGGATCAACAAGTCATCCGGGTCAAAATGACCAGAACACAACATCAGGGTTAAATGCAGGAGCAAATCCCAGTTAACTGTTCTGTGTGTGCACAAAATTCAGGTGTCACTCCCAAAAATGGAGTGGTTGATGTGGTACTCTATTAGGTGTTCAACATTTTGAGACATATTAAAATTAAATCAGTTAATTTAAGTAAGCAAGTTGTTTAATTTATTTGACCTGTAAACAATACGCACTTTTAATGTAAATGTAAATGTTTCGCTGTCCAATTGGGGGCCCCCCTGGGCATTTAGCAGCTTAAATATGGGACAACAGCATACCGTATGGGAAGTCTTCATTTTGGTTAAAATACAGGACAGTTAGAAACCCTATAACTAATTAAATTTTTAGGTAATGAATTAATTTGTAGTTGTCCCTTCTTTAAATAACAAAACTTTGTGTGTAGAGAACAAGATTTAGCACTCAGAAGAGGAGTGACAACCGTATTTAATTGTGCTTTATGTGTTAGTAGCGTTTACGGGCCCAGCCTTCTCAGCCACAACAACAGAATAGGCTGATTTCAGGTACTCTTGCCAAACTGCACTCCTGTGAAGGACATGGCATTATTTCCTGCCGAAGGGACAATGAGACTGAGTCAATCTCAATCTCACAATCTCATCTGTATTGTCATTAGATCATTATGAACTATGGAATTCTCAGGCTCCACCGGGACAAAGACCAGAGCTGAAGTCTGCATTACCACGATAAATAACATCTAGGCTTGGCCATATTATCCCACGTTCCCTGGGCTCTTATTTATTGCATGGCCCAATTTTACAACAGTGGCCTATCTGCGGAAACACAAAATGGTGGCAGCCTCTGGCAAAGAGGACTTTACTTCCTCTCTATTTTTCCTATACTGGCCTTGGGCCATTAAACACTGTGACTGAAACATTACAGGCTGATCAGCTCTGTCATTTAATTCTCTGTCATCACAGCCTTGGGGCCCGGGGCCACCGAACCAGCACCTGAAGCCTCTGAGCACCCAGGACACACACATTGTGCTGATAATACACTCTGTTGAATATTTTGTTAATACTGGTTAACCAGTAACACAAATACAGATTCAACTGTGATGTCTGTTTCTAGGCAACTGCTGCTCTTCCACCAGATGTTAGAACCAGCACTTGAACTGGTGAATGGCAGTAAAACATGCTGGCTACTTTTGAGTACTAATCATAAATTATTAAAATTGTTGTCATGCAGGCTTTTGAAAGTTTGATGTCATGATTGTACTTGACATGAATATGTACAAGGGAACAAAGCAGAGTACTTATCCAAAGTACAGTCTATGAGTTAATATCAGGCTTGTCAGCCATGGGCAAATGAATTCAAGTGAACAACCATGGGTGCCACAATGACAATTCTTATTACCATTTGACTGTTTTTCACTTGAGCTGATTTAACTGGTCCTGCTCGACCCACTCCAAGCGGGATTTGAACCAGCAACAGTCGGCATGGGAGATGGGAGCTCTAACGAGGAGGCTAAAATCTACAGCCTATAGCGTCAGTTGCTAGTGCGCCTCTTGAGGCCAGGGGAGCCAGATTTACACTGAGAATCCAGCCATTACATCTTTATTGGTTGTACACTTTTTCAACTAAATCCCTATTTGGACGGGATTAGATTCCTGGGCTTATGTCTGCAAAGTTAATAATTACTGGAGACCAAGTTTATTATCGTAAACTACAACGAAAACTAATTGTAAAATAAAATTTTCTTAAACTGAAATACATTTATTTTTTTATTGGATAAACTGAAACTAAACTAAAATAAAAATGAAACTAACTAAAATAAAATAAAAATGAATGGCTATGAAACTAACCAAAATCAAATAAAAAATAATCTTAAATACGAATTCGTTTTTTGTTGCAGTATGTTTTTAAACCCTTAAAACCACCATTACTTGTATTTACTTACTCATCAGACTTTTTTAATGTAACCTAATAGACATGCTGCTGTCTAGTCTTTGTTAATATCAAACAACCATTACAAGACAATGAGAAAACAGCTCACTGTTCTTAGCTGGATAACTTTATAAGCTTCAAAAAACATTTATGTATTTTAGAGTTCATTATACAGTGAAGACCAGAAGTAGTTTTGCTTAGAATGTTATTCTGAATGTTTAATTGAATTCTTGATACTGGTGTTAAAATAATTTAAAGCTGTTAACAAAAGCATTGTTTTCATAATTTTGTATTTTTTGTTCAATTACTTTTCATTTATTTCTATTCATTGCTGTGTTGATATTTTATTACTGACTGTTTAGTAGTCTTGAATAATTATTTGAATACAATTCTTACATTACAAATTAGTTAATGTCGTTTGTTGTGAAAAACTGGCATCAAGAATTGTCAAATTTCACTAACAACTACAGACATTTTTGTTTTGTGACAATGTACATAGTGTGCATAGTAGATCTTGCTGTAAATTGCAATAACATGAAAAAGTAGATCTCCTTCCAAAAAAGTGTGAGCTGCAGATGATGGAGATGGAGGCTTTTCTTTATTTGAGTTCCGTACATAATATTATTAAAGTACCATATGACAATAGCCTCCTCTCTTACCCAGTATAGTTTACATTTCTGTCACAGAGAATTGAGTTGATTGCATAAGTGTACTTTCAGCAGGGCCATTTCCATGGAAACGGGGGTCTGAACCAAAATCCTACTTGGAAGGCACTCGCAATAATATTATCTAGAAATTAGACACTGGGGAGTCCAACTATGTGACCCACATTACACAAATGCCTGTTTTCCCCATTCTCCAATATCCCTTAATATAAATACTGAAACTAAAATAAAAACTAAATGTACTGAAAAACTAAAAGTTATCTAAAACTAACAAATAGCAAATAAATAACAAACAAAACTGAAACTAAAACTAACAAAAAGCTAACAAACAAAATGGAAACTAAATTAAATTGGAGTGAAAATTTTAAAATAAAATAGAAATAAAAACTAAATTCAAAATTCAAAACTATTATCAAAACTAAATTACCTTGCTGGAGTCATCTGTAATGTTTACCGCACAGGATAAGCGATGCCTAAAGAAATCAGAGTTGGATGTGTCTACTGCATTTACACACAGTTGTCACACTAAACTGATGCATCAGAAAATGTATTTAGCTGTACTGATTAAATATTCAGGGAATATTAAACATGGTCATACTGTTTATGGGATTGTTAGAATAAATCAATTGGAATACCTGGCAAAATTCAACAGAATTGGTTAAATTAACCATCCTATCTGAATCATATCCCAATCCTGTAATCTTACATTAAACTATAAATATGGCAATCCATTCACAATATGTAATTTTATTTTTATATGTTATCCAAACGACATACAAACCTCAACACAATTTTTACCATTTACTCTGCTCAAACCACAAAATTACATGCTTATGTAACTTCAAATTTTCCTCTTTTACATGGGTTAATAAAGTCATGAATCAATCCAAACACAAAAGCAGGCATTATCTGAAGTTATGGATCACGTCTTACATTTTCTGGCATTTTCTCATTGACCAACATCCACTTCAGACACTCTGAGAACTTGGGAAACAACAGAAGTTTAAGGGCTTACATGCTGGGCTGTGCAGATTCAATATATTTTTACCAGCATATTTTACCAATATCTTTTCACACAAGATTAGTACAATCAGGGGTTATTTTACCATGACGGTAGAGTACCTAAATCTGCTCTTGACATATGTCACAACTCGCCCGCAATCTCCTCCTTTGGAGTCAGCATGCGCTGTCGTGATAGGTTTCGCCCAGCAGAGAGTGGAGGTTCCACCCCCAGGTGGTCCAGTTGATTTCTGGCCCATTCGGCATGGCACAGGTCAACACTCACTCCCCGCTCTGGTAATCCCTGACAGAAGCCCCTCTCGGGACAGACGTGTTGGCACACAGCTGGCCCCGGGGGCTGCTCAAGTACACATTTCCCCAAGTGAGCCTTCTTGCACTGGTGATGTGCAAGATCAGGGAGTCACCTTAGTGGCTCCTTATTGGCCCACTCGGACTTGGTTCTCAGATCTCACACTCCTCGCGACAGCACCTCCCTGGCAAATTCCCCTGAGGAAGGACCTACTTTCTCAGGGATGGGGCACACTCTGGAATCCACACACATCTGGCCCCTGGACAGGATGCAGAAGATCTGATTGACCTACCACTTGCAGTCGTAGACACGATCAACCAAGCCAGAGCTCCCCCCACCAGGCAACTTTACACCCTGAAGTGGCGTTTGTTCGCAAATTGGTGTTCTTCCTGATCTGAAGACCCGCAGAGATGCGCAGTTTGGTCAGTGCTCTCATTCCTGCAAGCGAGGGTGGAGGGGAGGCTGTCCCTCTCCACCTTGAAGGTGTATGAAGCTGCTATCAAGGCCCACCGTGACGCAGTGGACGGCAAGACTGCAAGCGTTCTCTCTCAGCGACACTTGCCTGGATTTCGGTCCGGCACATACTCAAGTTATCCTGAGACCGCAACCGGGCTATGTGTCCAAGGTTCCTATGACCCCCTTCAGTTACCAGGTCATGAACCTGCAAGCAAGCTGCCCCGGGAGGAGGCAGACCCAGCCTTTTCATTGCTGTGTCCGGTACGTGCTTTGCGTATCTATTTGGAACGCACCCAGTGCTCTAGATGTTCTGAGCAGCTCTTTGTCTGCTTCGGTGGATGGCGGAAAGGGAACGCTATCTCCAAACTGAGGCTGCCTGCTGGGTTGTCTGCACCATTTCCTTGGCCTTCCAAACTCAGACCGTTCAAGCACACTCGACGAGAAGTGTGGCATCCTCGTGGGCACTGACCAACGGCACCTCCCTAAGCAGACATCTGCTGAGTAGCAGGCTGGGCAATACCCAACACCTTTGCGAGATTCTACAATCTGAGGTTTGAGTCGGTCTCGTCCCCTGTTCTGTCAGGTCCTAGCCGGTAGAACTCGGTAATGCGGAACAGCCGACCGGGTGGCCGACTCTGGACTGGGGTAGGGCTCCACAGGCTTAATTCCCTCTTCAGGCAACTCCCTGTGATATATTTTCTGCAGAATGATCCCCCTACCAGACGGACCCGCACCTCCCTTGGGCAGTCTCTCTGCCCCCGGTCACTGTGTTTGTAGAGCTCCTCCGTTTTCAGGTAGAACCTGCCACCGCACCGCTCCCACGTGTGGCCTGATAACCCACGTGGTGTATTGGCCACATATTACCTCCCCCTAGTCTGGGCAGGATGTGGCCGCCGCAGTGTCTTTTCCCCCTAAAAGAATAGGATCTGGAAAGACTGCCACTTTACACTCTATGCTAGAGACATAGAGAGAGAAAAGGCCGTGGCTGCCGGGCTTGCTTCCATGCAGGTAATGTAGCACCTGTTCCCCTCTCAGGGGTGCTTGTAACCTAAGGTCTGTAAATGACACCTTTTCTGGGGGCGTTAGGGAGGGTTATGTGTGGCCGATATAGTTGCTTCTAGCATGCAGCAGCCTGCTTGCACCTGTGTCAGCAGTTCACGTAACACGGCCTAGTGCTTTTGAACGGGACCCCTTGTGTCACTTCATTCGACACAACCTCGAGTGAGTGACAGAAGGGGAACGTCACGATTACTGTTGTAACCTCTGTTCCCTGTGGGAGGGAACGAGATGTTGTGTCCCTACTGCCATGACACTGGACCTACCATGGTAAATGGCCATACATTAATCTCAGCTCCACAGTGCAAATACCTGACTGACAGACACACGCCCACTTCCCTTTATACCCGTATGTCCAGGGGTGGGACATGCAAATTCTGTCTGCCAATTCCTCATTGGCCTTTTCTCAAGTTCAGAGGTACGCAAGGCTCAAAAGGAAGACCCCTTATGTAATTTCATTTGACACAACGTCTCGTTCCCTACCTCAGGGAACGTAGGTTACAACAGTAACCGTGACGTTATTTTATGCTGTTTTTGTGTTTTTGTGGTGTTTTAAAATTGTACACATTTTACAAAAGTTTTACAATTTAAACTTAAATATAAGCTTGTAGAGGCTAAATCTATTCAAATGGTATCGTCTGTCATTCAAAATTATTTACAAGTTGTTACAACTTTTATCACTTTTTAAAGAATATAAAACAAATACTGCATACATAAATCATAAGATAACATTTTTTATTACGTTTTGTACAGTAATTTGCCACAATCTTAAACAACCAGTGAAACACAATGAACACAATATGAGTTTAAAATACAATATCTTGTTCAATTAATTATTTGCAGATACACCTGGAACGAAGATGAGCTTACATTTAATTGTGCAATCACATAATTACAGCAAATTGAAAAATCTGACGAGTCCTGCAGCATCCTAAAAGACTTCTGTGACTTACAGAGAGCTGTTCTCCAAGCAACAATAATCAGAGAGTCCTTCTATGGCATGCTTTAGGATGGCAGAAATGTCTTAAATTTGTTCATTGTGTTGTAGTAGACACCACCTAATGTCTGTTCTTCTATTTGTATTGCAAATTGCTTTATGATCCTTTACAGCTGATCAAAACTGTCATTTAAGACAATTGAAATAATCCCTGACAAATCAGAGAAGATTGGTTTGCGCTGACAAGATCCATTGTTTAGATATTCTATTATATCTCAGTACACTATTTTGAAGCACATTTCAAGGACTTAGTGCTTAATTTATTTCATCTAATAGATCTACTGTAAATCCTTAATCTACTGCTGGCAAAAATCCTTTGTTTTTAATAAAGTAGATGCATTGATATAATTGAAATTCTAGCATGATTGTTAATTAGTTATGAAGTGATTTGTTTAAGTAATGGAATGTTAAAGATGTTCATATATTGAAATATCTTAATTGAACATACAGCTAGAATACAAAACATTAACGTTGTAGTTGGCCTCAGCATTTCTTCGATTTCTATGTTATTATAATTTTTTAATTGAAACAACAAATCATTTCATATTTATGAATTAAAATGTACCTAAAACTGATAAGGTTTTGTTAGATAATTTTGTCATCCAATGTATTTAATTTATTTGTTGATCTGCAATCCCCGTCTCGATACGGCTCAGCTGAGGGAAGAAAGAACTGACAAAGAGACTCAGTGGTATCAAATCCTTTCTTCAACGTTTATTGTCTCAGCATTCTGTTATATGGTCCAGAAAACCACATTCCACTGGACCCTCACCAATGAAATAGTTCTTTACCTTATATGGGGGTGACATACATTCGAGGTAGTGTGAAACGTGAGATTAGAGACAAAAACACATTCCTTAGAACATCTTTGGCACAGGAAACAGTTGTAGCTACCCCCAACAAAAGAAGTGTAAAAGAGGCCTTCATTATTCCACATTACATCACCAGAGAAGTTGTTGAGAAGCATTAATTATTCCACAGGTTTACTTTGGCACACTGTTACTGTTTGAAGGTATACACAAATCCCTCATTTATTCTAAGTGGACATTTTAATTACCATAAAAAAAGCAAATTAGCTCTAATAAGCAAGGCTATTTCCTTTTATTTGAAAGATTTATCAGCTATTTCATCACAATTTGTTTTGCCATCCTTGGGTACTGATCCTTCTTCCATATTCATATAATCTTAGTGACACCGAATACATCGAGTATGAAACAACAACAAGTATATTACCCTTATTTTATGATTGTGTCAGGACAAATTTGATATACTTATACAACAGAATGTATGGTAACTTTACAGTACAAAAGAAGAGGTGGAAACTAGCGATGGGTCATTCATGAACGATTCGTTCATTTTGAACAAATCTTTTATGTGACTCAAAAGAACGAGTAGTCTCAGAGAGTGATTTGTTCATTTTGTGCTGGCCACGCATGCACATTGTGCAAAATCAGTTTTGTTATATGAAAACCGTACAGGCACTATAGTGTACAGGAAACAAAAATTATTAGTTCACTGTAAAGGTTCCAGTTATTAGGAAGGAAGCGTGGTAGCAGTCCAGGTAAGTGAACCTGTAATGGCGTTTCAGTTTCACAAAAACCATCTTTGGGCTTTTCAGCCTAACAAAAACAGCATTAACTCTTCAGCTTCACAAATGATATCAATGGTAAACTTTTCAGTTGACACACACACACACACTGGACTGTCTCTCTCCGTCTCTCTGGCACTCTCGGCAGCCTTTTTACTTATTGGGACTATAATTGAATTCTGCTCAAATTAACTAAATGACAGCGTAAAACGATCTTATCTTCCCATCACTAGTGGAAACTATGGTCTCTAATTATCAAAACCTTGTTTAAAGTGTCTCAAAAGCTTAAATACAATTAGAAATGCAAACCACATAATATCTGCCTGGCAAAATACATCAAAATGTATTGATAGAAACTGCATGTACACCTTTATTCTCTCTGTTCATTCAGACAGGTAGAACAAATGTACTAAATTAGGCCCGTTTGACCCCAGATTGTGTTCATATTTTATCTAAAACTTCCACTGGCATGTGGCTGGCTGGCAAACACAGTGTCTGTTAAACTTGCTGAAATGAACCAAATATATGCCATTGTGCTGCATAACTCAAATTGTTCCTTCAAAGCTATTTTTGATCATACCAATAAAATGGAATGACTCTGGCAATTATCCCTAAATGAATGCATTAATGTTAATTCCCTTCTTTCCCGTAATTGCAGATTCCTGGCTTTGCCAAGAGCTTCACAGAGCAATAAAATAATACTGCTAATAGCTTTCTAGGTTGTCTTGTTAGATTCATTTTAGGAACAGAATGTTCATTAAATATTTAAGGATTTCAGTTTCTATGTTTAGGTCACTTTTTAACTACACAGAGTAAATAGCAGCAGTCTTGTTGACAAAAGTACATCAGTGACAAAATGTAGGATTGTTTTATTGCAATAAAATAAATCAAAAACAAATGAGAAGTTCACTTTGGAATCGCTTTATAACCTTAGAGTACAAGTGTATTATTTCTGTGCCACTAGCACATACCTGACAACATCGGATTGTAAAAATTAGGGAGATTCATTTTTTAAGGGGGATATCTGTGAGGAACGGCAGCTACAGATGCCCCCCTAGGATAAGATGGTGCCCCTACGCAGACTGTAATATGCGTAAAGGGAACGGCAGTACAGTCAGTAATGCTACCTTGAAGATGAATAATACCAAGAAACTGACCATGTATGCAGATGGTCCCTTACTGCATCCTTCACAGTTTTAGCTATAAATGCTTTTTGAGATATTAATAATAAAATGTGTATATCCTTTCTTATATGGTGAGAACTTTCCTGACCCATGACTTTTAAAAATATAATTATTTGTATTTCTTCGATTATTTATCTTCATTATGCATACATCTGTTTTGGTTTATGTACGTTTGCGTTTTTTTGTAATTTACTTTATAAAAAAAATTATTTACATTTTTTTCCCCTTCACCTGTACTTCTTGACTTTATGACGTATTCATGCATTGTTGGATCTGTGCAATTTTGTACATCTTATTGAACATGTATATTGAACATTCTGTTTTTCAGTAAAAAAAAAATCCACAGTGTGGACTTTTCAGATGTTCCCTTACCACACACTCCACACTGGAGTCCACAGTATTAGCATGCTGCAGCACAATGTGTGGACTTTTCAGACAACCCTTTACCCACTGTATGAAAAATCTCCAACTTATATCAATGTTAAATTAATGATTTGGAATGATTTCGACGTGACGTTATCTGACCAGCTTATTGGACAAATTGCATTCTGTACTGATTCGATACATATCTTTTCATATTTAAATATTGGACGATCCTGTATGAGCAAAGTGTGTTGTGGAAAATCGTGAATCTATTGGGAGAAATTATAAATCGGGGGTATAGTGGGTGGAGAATTGGAAAAACAGGAGACACACGGAAAAATCGGGAGTGTTGGCAGGTGTGTACCAGCATCCCCAAAGCAACACAAAATTTGTTTACAAACAGGTTTCTCAAACACTACCCCATCTGCGTTTGGTCTTAAAACAGATAATCCCTCCTCAAACTTACACCAGTGGTTGAGTCAGTGTTGCTATGTAGGGCTGGTCACATTGCTCAAACAAACAGAGCATTGTTTTATTACAGTCAAAGTGTTTCTACTTTTCTGGGGAATCAACTTAAGTTGTTACAACACTTCAGGGACTGACAGCTACATTCACCATTCACTTTCATGGTATGTAAAAAAAAATAATAATAGTCAATATTCTTCACAATTTCCCCTCTTGTGTTCCATGAAAAAGAACATAATATGTTTTTGGAACTACACAAGGGTGAGTAAATAATGAAAGAATTTACAATTTTGGGTGAACTATTCCTTTTAGACCTGCTTGGTAGCAGCAATTGAAGAATTATTTTTAGCCCAAACATCATTCTCTCAAATGTAAATTAAGATTTACACATTTCAATTGAATGCCAAATTTCTGTCAAACTGAATAGAATAATCTTTAAAGTAAATTATTCTTCATTAGAACAAATAAATATGAAGTATTTATGTTTAATAAAATGTACATTTTTGACAACAAAATTCA
Source organism: Xyrauchen texanus (assembly GCF_025860055.1). Classification (NCBI taxonomy): domain Eukaryota; kingdom Metazoa; phylum Chordata; class Actinopteri; order Cypriniformes; family Catostomidae; genus Xyrauchen; species Xyrauchen texanus. The sequence goes on from NC_068292.1 coordinate 32,589,041, forward strand.
CAGTTAACACTACTACTAATTATCGTTTTCATTTGAATGTTTTTTTTTTTTTATGCTATTGTCCTCCATCACCGGACATACTGAGAGTCTGTATGGAGTACTTTGCAGTCAGTGTGTGTAAAAAAGGCCTCTTGTTGATTCTGCTGTTCACATCATTTATACTGACAGACTCAAACAGCTTTTGACTCACAAGAGCCCCTCTCCATCTCTCTCTTCTTCTCATTCTTTGGCTCCCTCTCTCTCTCTCCCTCCGCTCCATAGCATTGTGCCATATGACTCTGCTCTGTCAAGAGCTACACTTTATTGGCCATTACATCAACCACAGACCTTGAAGAAGTCCAGTTATGAGCTTGATATTCCTCACACAGTAGTATCGAATGGTTTATATTTATGGTAAACTGTGATGGGCCACGTAGCAATTGTCATAAATGATACTTATAACTTTGGCCTTGTTTTACTAAAGGTAGAAATCTGTCCAATCATAGCGTAGTTTGCAGGCACACAGTTAACTATGTTCAGAATAGCAGACTACCATACTACTCTATTACTATTTCTACAGTATATAGCAAGACATAATATATCCAAGACTATAACTGGGCACCATTCATTTAAATATTGCAAAGTGATGAGGTCATGTGACAATGTAGCATACCATACTACTACTTGAAACGTTTATCGTGGAATATTTTCTACTGTTTCCCTAACTAATATATATATATATATATATATATATATATATATATATATATAGAGAGAGAGAGAGAGAGAGAGAGAGAGAGAGAGAGAGAGAGAGAGAGAGAGAGAGAGAGAGAGAGAGAGAGAGAGATGAGATAGATAGATACAAACAACAGTTATTTCCAGTCCTCGAATCTGATTGGACGAGACGTTCCATGAGCACTGATGGTCTGACACCATCAGCACTCCGATGCTTCGTAGTCCAAAATTAAAGTGTAAGAACAGGGCAGATCTGTTAAGAGCTATGCTTTGTCTTTTTTTTTACATTACATATGTTAGCCAGCATGTGGTGGCAAAAGATAATTTTTGTGTGTAATATGAGCCAGTTATATGACATGAATTGAATCTGTATCAGCCATTTACATACAACAGCTCTTCGTGATCACTTACTACACAACATTACTAAAGCTAGGAAATAGCCTGAAACGGCTTTAAATGAACAACTTCAGCATTATGGCTCATCACAGCTGAGAGACACAACACATCACAGCTGAGAGACTGTACTAAAAATGTACATGATCATTGAACTGTTGTATATATAGTATATGCTGTATTCTGACTACTTTATATATATTTAAGCAATATCACACCTGCAATCGTGTTATATGGCCCTAAATCAGCACTGTGTGATTTCCTGCGTCACAGCAGTGCTGATGTAGGGCCATATCGCACCCTTGCTTGTGTGATATTGCTTATATATATATAAAGTAGTCAGTATACAGCATATACTACACAGTTTTCCAGTAAGTATAAGCTAGTATTCCATTCCAAACATAGGCAGTGACTGCTCGATTGTTCAAACAGATGCCTGTCTAAAGGAAAAATGTGTCTGCAGCTAGACTACACCCCTTTACTCGAGCATCACCTTAAGTATATATGTCACGTTCCTGTGTTGTCTGCCCCGTGTTTTCTGTTTCACTCAGCACGTCACATTCCATGTCACGTTCCTTGTGGTCCGGTCCGTGTTTTCACCAGTCATTGTCTAGAAAACTACACTTCCCAACTCTCCTTGCCCTCACCACCTGCCATCACTCACTCATTGTTTTCACCTGCGTATCGTTTAGTTCCATCACCTCTGTGTATATAACCCTGTTTATTTCTCCATTCCACTGTCGGTCTTTAATGTTTGTGGATGCTTGTTTCCGTGCTCTCCGTCATTGTTTCTCCTACCCGTTAAACCCTTCTAATGTCTTTCGTGTTGTTTTTGTAGTTTTGCTTTGTTTTTCCCCATCGTGGGTATTTCCTTTGTTCTTGTAGTGTTTGTTTCCTTTTGTTTTATTTCAAATAAAGAACCGCTGCACCTAGATCCTCGCTCCATGTCTGCCTTCACCTACATACGTGACAATATATATATTGAATATTTTTTATTTTATATATATATATATATATATATATATATATATATATATATATAAATTTTGAAATATTTAAAGATAATTATATATGAATATGTATATTCTTTAAATATTTAATTATTGTTATATGAGGGGTTTTCTCAGCAAATATTTGTATACGCAATTAATAGCGATTAATTAATCGGGACACCATGTAATTAATTCGATTCAAAATTGTAATAGATTGACAGCCCTAATATTTATATAAGCAAACCACATCATATTATCTCACCTGGTGCAGAACAAAAGGAGAGTATATTTAGCAATGCCAATGTGAATGGACAGCTTTCAAAGGACATTTATTGGTTGTTACGGGAGGGAAAGCAGGAATCTCTCCACAGAATGTTTGTGTTAGAGGCGACAAAGAGTCATGTCAATGAGGAAATGTTAGTCAGCTCACATCCACCATGCCAAATGGAATGAATCAGACAATGTTACCTGTCAGTCAATGCTAAGATTCAGAGGTAATAACCTGAGCAGATGTACAATCTTTTCAATAATTACATTAGTTATAAAACGAATAAAATCATAATTAGATTTAAACATTTTCTAAAGTACGATTTGAGTGGTGCTTGCTTGCAAAACCTGCCGCTAAAATACTAGGATATTGTTGATTGTTGCCAGGGTGTTGCTTGGCAGTTGCTGGGGTTGTCAAGGTGATTGCTTTCTGGCCCAAGTCAAAAGGGCCCAATTTTTGACCTCTAGTCCTTATGATATTCTGCTCCAGTGGGGATTTCTTTAAGACTGCAAGGGAAGCTCAGCTTCCCCTATAATGTCAAAAAAATAATGGTCAAATATGTACTATTGTGTAAACAATTTATTGACTAAAAATGCATTAGAACACGTTCATCTCGAAGACGAGTTCGTTCAGAATCAGCTACATTACATATAGCAGGTCGGCTGACTCGATTTACTTCTCATACATTCCCGTAGCATCAGTGCATTTCCCTGTTGAAGCCGAGCGTCCATTGACTTCAACGGGGCTGCTCTGAACAGTTTTTTTCAGTGCTCCGAAAATAGACGGTCATTGGATAAATGCTGCGATTATCTCCCGCCCACGGACACTCAGCGTCTCTGGGGGTGAATGAGGAGTGGGCTGGCCCGGACTCCGGGCTTCCGCGTGATGATTGGAGGATCTGTCGAAAGACTGCATCTCCTTTTGATTGACAGCGAATCTGTACTATAAGAAGTCACTGAAGCTATTTCGCGCTCAGTCCCATCGCGGATTTCTCAAGTGTAGTCGAAAGACAAACTGCTGCAACCTATTTCTTTATATTTGTTTGGCGAAATTGCTAGTCAATTTGCATAATACATTTCACACAATTATACACCACATTCCTTGTTTCAGTTTTACCAAGTTTAATATATTTTGTTTTAGAGCGTTCGTTCGTTCGTTCGTTCGTTCATTCATTCATACTGTAGGCTAGGCTAGCGTTGTACGGGTGAAACTGCGCACGATGGCAGACGGTGCTAATATTGTCGACCTGATTTTGGCGAAGCCATTTGAAAGTCTTCCTTACGAGGAAAAAATTAGAATTAAACAGCAGGGCAGATCAACACCTAAGATTGATTTAGTGCAAAAAATAGGGTAAATAAGTTTATAATGTAGTCCAAAAATGAGCTTCCCCTCTTTGAAAGACCAGCAGCCGCCACTGTTCTGCTCCATATTAATAGCATGGGTCACTCTTTCAGTGCAAGTATATGGAATTTTCCCACCCATTTTGTTGTCCGGCAAGCAACAATTTTCATTTTTATTGTTAAGAAAGGTAACAGCATAATTGCCTGTAACAAGCCCCGTGATATGAAGTATCATTCATATTTGTAACACAAACAGTACAGGACAAGTTACGTGCTGAAGCTTAAAATGTAAAGTTAGGTTTTTGTTCAAATCCTTAACCGTAAGTATAAGCAACAAGTAATAGCGATGGTTGCCTTAGAATTGCAAATTTTTATTACATTAGTATAAAAATTACATTATTTGATCTACATGACTGTACATTTTTACTCTTATTTTTATTTTATTTATTTTTTTCATCATCAAATCCAATGCAAGAATATAAATGGTTGCTCACTAAATGTTTTTACTTGAAAGTTTGGACAATCAAGGTTATCAAATATCTATGCACTTACACATGTGGATCATGCTAAATTCAGTTAGAAATATGCAGTGCTATTCACCTGCTGCCTTCATCCAATTATCTTTAAGAGAATCCCTGCTTTTGAAGTGTGGATTAAAATTGATAAATTTTCCTCTAAAAGGCATTTGTAATTGTAAAGCCAACCATCTCAGACAGCAAGCAAGGACTTTCATTATAAGCTGATGATATGAATCTCTTTCTTGTGTATTTGTTCATAATATTCTGGGCGAATTCACCTCTTGTTCTCGCCTGACTGTTTGGGCAGTCACGAACAAATAGCTTAGCTCATTCCATTGAGTCTGACAAAAGGAGATAAAAGACCAGCTGTGAAATTCCACTTTTAGGATTTGCATTGGCAATATCATTTCTATCATGTAATTTCTAACACAGAAGAACAGTGATTACACAACAAAACGAATGACAGCGAATGATGTATTCAGAAATGTAATCGTCAGCTGTTTGTATTTGACCATATGCGCTGCACATCCATCCATGTGTTGAAGACATGAGAGCGACACTCAGCGACACTCCTCATACATGCAGCCGTCAAGGGGAAATGCATGTCGCTCAGATAAATCAACTGAATTTGCCCAGCCCGTATTCCCCTGCGGCTTCCTCCACAGGATTAATAGCCCTGAATGATATCCTCCCTTTTTAATATCACACCATCAATAACCATGCAAGCATATATAACACTGACGTGAGTTTATCATAGCATGTGATGCATGAGTAATAAAAATCAAAGGAATCCTATGCTGAACAAGGATCAGCTGGTGACTATAAAAACTGGGCTGTCTGGATACATCCTGACACCCCAACAAAAACAATGATTTCATCCAAGATGGGTATATATTTACTAAGTAGTACTAAAAAATATTGTAATTAGAGCTACTTCATGTACCATGCTCTATGCATCTCATCCATGGTGACCACTTTTTCTTTAAATTCTAAAATCTTATAAATTACAGCTCATTATTAAACACAACAGCTTACCCTAAATTCGATTCGATATAAACTGATTCTCTAAAATTTTGGCACTCTATCTTATATAATTGGGAAATCTTACTGAGCCAGTGTCATGTGTCTGATGTCATTACTCAGTCCAAACGTAGCATAAACCCTGAGCTTTAAGCTGCATCAGGTTATTTTGCACTGGGTCCACAAGAGTAGTTATGCCAGAATCAGAATCATTACAGAAATTAACACTTGTTTGGCCTCTATATTAGGAAGAAACATTCACTTAATTTTCGGACAATAAAGACAGGCTGCTTCAGCGAGGTGAAAACACAGCACAAGCAAAAATGCTTAAAGAGCACATGAAAATGCTTGATGAGTGCAGTTTTCTCTCCTGTTTGACATATTTCCTACTTAACCAAGGAACTTTGGGCAGGACTTATCGATTTTTTTTCTTATTTCTTTCTTTCTTTTTCCTTTTAAGAAGATTTGCCTGGTGGTAAAAGGGAGATGGAGGCAAAATCTATGAAACGCTGCAAGAGACATCAACAATTCTGGATCGTTTTCACGGAAAACTGTACATTTTTAACGTGTATATGTGCTAATTGCTAAAGGTAATTTTTGTCAACTTTTAGTAGCACACTAGCAGATGGCTCTAAAGTTAATAGATATTGAATTAGATTTTTATTTGATGGGGTCTTGAAGGGTATGTGAGCAAACATACATCAATGGCACTTCATATATATTCAACTGGAAAAGCAGACAGAGAACATACATGTTAAAGTGTTTTGTTCACACTTACACCTCTGTGCAGGACTGATCAGAGGTTGGAGAGACATGTGGGTCAGAATGATTTTAGAGTAACCGGCGGCAGAACTGACAGAGATGGATTTAGTGCGTCCCGAGCATGGAATTGCTTTTCCATTCCCCAGAACCTTGAAAGGAAGTGTCTGTAGTAATGCCCCAATCCCTTGCAACCAAAGCATTAGTAGCTAAACCACAACTGAGAGCGAGAGAGCGCTGATGACAGTTGGCAGCAAAAAATATCAGCTCTTGCTGTAACTTAAACTTTTGCCATAAAATTTATGTTTTTATGACATAAACAATACTTAAATTATTGGAAACTAAATTAAGATCAAAAGAGGCTGAATATTTTTAAGGTAAGACTATTTTCAAGCCTCGTTTAAACTAGATGGCCTTCGTAGGACAAATTGAAATGGAACAGAACATGGTTGCTATGACTGCATGCCACTATTTAACAAGCACAAGAGTAAGAAGGGAACAAAGTCCTTTTAGAAGGGAATTAATAAGGTACATTTTAGGAGAGTTATAATGTAAAGAGGCAAGGTAAAGGGTAAAGAGAAAAGAAAATAGATTTTACAGGTGTACTTTTAGTCTAATACTTTTTTTTATTATATATTAATATATACATATGATATACCCTGCACCCATCTGCTGAGGTACTTTGACTTGGAAATTAACATTACTTGCATTTGAACATCATATTTATGGGCAAATTGGCATCACTTTTTTTCAAAATTTCTATTGAAGCAAAGAATTGTAGGTTGTGAGTGCCCACGAAGGATACACCTCATGCATCCTCCAAATTCCCATGAAAGATGGTCGCATTTGAAGGCTGCATTCGAAGAGGCCTACTCGCTTTTCTGAAACGAGACATACTGATGACATTTGCGGCCAAAAAATGCTACCTCTGGAAGACACAGCCTTCCAAACAAGACACAGCCAACCTCAACATCAAGCTAACTGCTAGCCAGGCTAACATTCCATGGCATATAAAACAGCTGATTACAGCTTGGGCCTGCCTAAGGCAGTAGCATCTTTCAAAAATTAAGAGGAGCTAGAGATAATATATCCAGCAGAAGTTAAATCAAACAAAGATAAAAGAAGATGAAAGAGATGATCCTGAGAGAGAACCCAGAGATTCTGTCGGACTAGAGTGGACCAGAACACAACAGAGTCTGGTGTAACCTGCTATTCTTACCCGATCAGCCATCAGCACTTTCATAACTGCCATGAACTGCAGCAGAATAGGTGGCATCACTAAAGGCAGACAACTCACTCTAGAAGGTGAAAAAGAGATAAAGCTGACTGTAAACTTGTATCACAATAGTACAGTCATGGTAAAGGGGTCATAACCCATCCTAGATTAATTTAATGAACTTTAAAATGGAGGTTCAGTAGTTTAAGAAAGATCCTGAGGTGAAGAGCAGTGTAGAGTCATACAACATAACAGACACAAACACTGACCACTGACCCTGTAGCACACAAACACCCCATCTCTCCTGCATCTCTAAAGATCAAGGCCTTAAGAGACAATGTCGCTGAGATGGAGCAGGACTACTTCCTTTTAAAGAGGAAACTACCAACAGCAAAATCAGCAAACAACAACTTCAAATGCTCTGCTCTGCTGACAGACTGCTGCGATATGAGCTGAAGAGGGTAAGAGAGGAGCTGATAAAGAGAGATCAACAATATGCTGGAGAAACAACAGGAGGAGATGAGACAACCGCTACATACAAGCACTGAAAACATCACAACCACAGAACAATAGCAACAGAGTACCAGCACAGAAACACTCAACACCTCTACTCCTGAACACATCACAAACAAAACACCAGCAGTGTGTCAACACACAAACACAAACCATCCATCCCCTGCAACCCTGCCCCCGGTCTCTCAAGCTTCTCAGAACTCCAAGAGAAAAGACATCAGTACCAGACAGATATATCCACAGACCACAACAACATCTATCAGCAGCAACAGAGAAGAGAAGAGACAACACATCATTGTCATCCTCTGTGATTCTAACGGCAACCACCTTGAGCAGAGATGACTGTTCCCTATCAAAAAGCTACACTTTGATGGGTGCTTTGGGAATGTCTTTAGGAGTGACCGGCTGTGAATATGTGTGCAACACTTCAATGAAATTGACTAGAATTTATAGCCTCTGCTGGTGACATCATTGGATGCACCTGTAGCAGGGCTATAAATGGATGCGCCACAGGTGCACTGGTCAGATCTTTTGTCTCCAGATCATTTTGTGTGTTGTGCTTCTTGACTGTCAGAACCTTCTACTTTCCTCTGTTAGGAGTTGGAATTGTTAGGCAGTGCACAGAAACCTTTCTCTTTCTCTTTTCTTTAAAAAAAATAAGAGGAGTGACTGATAAACAAAGCAAGCTGAAACAGACACACACCAGATTTGTTTTGTGTGTTTGGGGGAAGAGCATGCTGCTCTCGCATTGGTGCGGGGCGGGTGCGAGCATTGCGATCTGTTTACAGTCAAAATGCTTTGCACTCGTCTTGCTTACTTCCAAGAACCAGCGCACACTCTTTCATTGTGGGGCTCTCGCATAGATCTGGCTGAGGAGCGAGAGACAGGTCCGTCCCTATCGTTTGTTCTCTCCCCAGATCCAGCTGATCCTTCTCGTAAGCCTGAAGCACGCTTTGGCACCTCTTTGGTTCACGAGGGGGATGCTGAACCTCTGAACATTCCACGCACAATAATAAAGCGGCTGAGGGATTACTCTTGGTGGTTACTCGGGCTGTGGCCAGACTACAGTTAGACTGGCCACGCGAACAAGAGACCCCCCCAAATGCTCCAAGATTTCTGTCTGGTGGACAAAAAAAAAAGGAAGGGAACGTTATCTGTCCCTTCCTTTCTTTGTTGACCTCCATGATGAGCTCTCTCATTCATGGAGGAAACCTTGTACTTCCCGTGTCTTCGTGCCCTCGACATATTCGACTATCGTGGGTGCCGAGGCATGGTGGTATTCAGTGATGCCGCCGGTAGTAGAGACACTTGCGGGTTATCTCTCACCTTGCTCGGCATCATCACTAAAGAGACCCACTCTCCCCACAAGGCCGTGCAGGACCACCTCCACGCTTGTTTGGAAGGCTTATCAGGCAGCAGGTCAGGCTGGTGCTGCACTGCACACTATGTTACAGGTGTACCAGGCTGATCTGTTGAAGGACCTGAGTGCGGGCACCATGGTCGACGAAGAGGCTTTCTCTGAGCTTGGATCTGTCTCTCCGTGCGACCAAGCAGACGGCTCGTGCCATAGGCCGGTCTATGTCTGCTTTAGTCAGCATGGAGAGACACTTATGGCTAAACCTGTCAGGCATTAGAGATAGGATAAAGCTTTCCTTCTAGATACCCCGGTTTCACCTTCTGGCTTATTTGGTGACGCTATGAATGTAGTTATCCCCAGGTTCCAGGATGCAAATTGTCACGAGGAAGCCTTCGGGCTATCACCCCACACATTCACAAAATGCATGTATGCAGTACTGGCTCCTCTGCATCTGCATTCTGAATTACATAGACGACTGGCTAGCACAGTCACAAGAACTGGCAGTTCAGCACAGGGACATCTGGTTTCTCTGGGTCTGAGACTCAACATCAAAAAGAGCGTTCTCTCTCCCACTCCGGAAATTACCTATCTGGGTGTTCATGATGCGGGCACAATTGTCTCCCGCTCAAATCGTGTCCATTCAGAACACCCTGAGCAAAGTCAGGCTAGGCCAAGGTTGCACTATTCGTCAGTATCAACGAATACTAGGTCTCATGGCATCTGCGTTCTTGGTGATCCCTTTGGGCCTTCTGCACTTGATGGATTTCATCCAAGAGCCAGTCCCCTAAGGCAGATAAGGGTTACGTGCAGCATGCTTCGTACCCGTTCTATGTGGTTCAGACCCCGGTTCCTCACTTTGGGTCCCACTCTAGGTGCGTTTTGCCGTCGCAAATTGATAACGACAGAAGCCTCCCTGATGGACTGGGGTGCGGTGTTAAGTGGTCGTCCAGCTCAAGGGGAACAGGAGGGTCATCAGCTCGATTGGCACATCAACTGCCTCGAGTTGATGGTGGTATTTCTGGCTTTAAAATACTTCCACCAGTATTTGAGAGGCTGCCATATCCTGGTGCGGGTGGACAACACAGCAGTAGTCTCTTACATAAACTATCAAGGAGGTCTACGTTCACGCCAGCTCAACAGGCTGGCATGGCAGATTCTCCTTTGGACCCAGGGCAAACTCCTGTCAATCAGAGCAGTTTATATCCCTGGATGCCTGAATGTGGGATCAGATTTACTGTCCAGACAGAAAATACCTTGAGGTAGTGGAACAGATTTGGGTGATTTTACAGAGCGGAAGTGGACCTCTTCGCCTCCCAACAGACAGCGCAATGTCCCCTCTACTTCTCTCTGAGCCCCCCCTGGGTCTGGACACAATGGCACATACATGGCCCAGAATGTGCCTGTATGCCTTTCCTCCGGTTTCTCTGCTCCCGGGAGTCTTGGCCAGAGTTCGCCAGCAAGGGTCTTGCCTCTTACTGATAGCACCACATTGGCCGAACAGGGTATAGTTCTCGGAGATAATGTCTCTCCTCGACGGCTCGCATTGGGTGATTCCGGACAAGAAGGACCTTCTGTCCCAGGCGCAGGGGACAATATTTCATCCCCGGCCCGAGCTGTGGAACCTTCATGTTTGAAGGGTACCAACTGAGTGACACTGGGCTTTCACCTGAAGTTATCTAAACCATTCTAAGTGCTAGGGCTCCCTCTACTAGAAGTTGTTATGCCAATAAATGGGATGTCTTTGAAAGATGGTGCAAATTATCAGCAGGCACATGCCCCGCTACTCTCAGGGTTTATGTGGCCACTCTATCGGCTTGCCACGCCCTGATTGACGGGATGCCATTGGGAGACATCCTCTGCTTGCTTGCTTCGTTTGTGGAGCCGTGCAGTTGGCAATAGTCCTTAAGGGTCTGGTTGAGACCCCCTTTGAACCTCTAGAGTCAGCGTCTGATAAACTTCTGACTCTCAAGATGGTTTTTCTTATGGCAATTAATTCTCTAAAAAGAATTGGGGATCTATAGGCTCTGTCTGTCTTGCCAGCCTGCTTAGATTTTGCCCCAGGAATGGCTAAAGCAATTTTGCACCCTCATCCTGACTACCTGCCTAAGGTTCCTTTCTCGACCGTACATCTGGTCACTCTCGAAGCCTTCTGCTCCCCGCCGTTTACAACACCGGAGCTTGAAAGACTTCACAAACTGTGTCCAGTCCGTGCCCTTCAGACTTATGTCCACCGCACTACCTAGTGGTGTAAGTGAGGGCAACTCTCCGTTTGCCATGGGGCCGCAACAAAGGGGCAGCCACCACCAAGCAAACTATGTCGCATTGGTTGAGGGATGCTATTGCCCTAGCCTACGAGGCACATGGTCAAGCTTCGCCAGTAGGTATCAGGGCTCACTCTACCAGAGGGTTCGCCTCCTCTAAAGATTTGGCCAGAGTTATCCCTCTGCAAAATATTTGTATGCGGCGTTCTGGTCCTCTCCGCATACATTCATAAGATTCTATAGTTTGAATGTTCATGCCACTCCGGGCTCTCACGTCCTTGAGTCAACATCACAAGCACATATCTGAGACCTCTCGCGTTCTTGTGAGCAACGAGATGCTGCGCTTCATTGCCACACTGAGGATGCCCCAGGACTGCTCTTCAGACAAAATAATGTTGCACACATATTCACAGCAGGTCACTCCTAAAGACGTTCCCAAAGCGCTAAATCAGCGCAGCATCTCATTCCGCTTTTATCATGGAACAGGTGTTACATTTAAGTAACCCGAGATGTTTCCAGGGAGAAATGTGAGGACATTTTGGTTTCCCACCTCTCACTCTGCTATAACGCTGCTGAGAGAAGGTGAACATACATTATACTGCTCTGTTATACTGGGACAAACGACCTCAGCACCAGGAGAGTGGACGTCACCAAAGCTCTCATCAATCTGGTGAAAACAGCTAGAGGGATCTACCCCAGTGCAAGAGTCATCATATCTACACTGCTGCCTTGCAGAGATGTTCCACAAAATGTCATCAGTGCCATTAATGCAGAGATAGCTGATTTGTGTACTCATGCCAAATATACATATAGCGAATCATCAGCACATCACTCATGAGCATCTATATGACTGTCTCCACATTCATCAAGAGGGCACGAGAATATTTGCCAAAACAATCAAGGACATCGCAATGAAAAGCCCCCATAACCTGTCCCCTGATCGTGAGGAGACTGTAAGACAGCATCCTGGCAGACAGATAGAAAGCTAAGCTGCTGTTGTGACAGGAACATGTTTTGCAGACACAAGTGACTTCAGCCAGATATAAAACATGCTGAAACTTTTATGTGACAGTCCATTAAGTTAATTAGCAGTCCTGAAGCATATTCATTATTTCTTAATTTATGTTATTGAATCTTTTTGTTATGCAATTGTCATTCTAAGGTACTTCATTTAATTCAGTATATTTCATAACATGGTTGGGTCAGGAATCCTACATTCTTATTTCTGATAAAATCACAATGTCATCGCTTAAAATCACATGCTATAACATCCAGGGTATGTTTTCTACTGCCTTTGGAGAAATAAAAGCAAGAAGCCTGATTTTGTAAATATTGTATATAGTTCAGATATCATAATATTACTTGAGACATGGAGTCGATTACAGTCTAAAACTTACACTCCTTCCAACTACAGAGAATTATATCTACCATCAGTGAAACACCTTCATGTTAAAAATTTAAGAGATTCAGGAGGAATTATAGTTAGGATTAAAGAACATATTTTCCTTCATTTAGCCTGTTAAAAAAAGGGAGAATACATATTTGTATTAAAACTAAAACGTAAGGAATTTGTACAGATGAGGATACTTACCTGTGTGCCACCTACATCCCCCCCCACATGAGTCGACCTATTATAATTAGGAGATCTTTAACACATTGCAGATCATTCAGTTTCAGTCTCTTGACTCAGCCCTGGTAATGGGGGATTTGAATGTAATAACTGGGAAATAACTGGATTATATTAGTTCATTTGGTGATAAGTTTATTATTAATAATACAAATCTACATCAAAACAAACATCCTACTAAACCACGTCTGAGCTATGACAACAAAGGGTGATTCTCTGGATCGATTGGCCTACTGCTGTTCTCTAGGCAGCAGCACAGTGGACTAAGCCATCAAAGATCTATACCAAAGCATGATAGATGAATAGAACAAAACAACAGTTAAACAATTAAACAAGAGTCAAATTGGATTGATGCCAAAACAGAGAAAAACTGATCATATCTACACACTGCACACACTCATGTCCACTAAACAAAACAAAACAAATATTTGGTTGCTTCATTGATTTAAAAAAAAAAAAAGCCTTTGAATCAGTTTTGCATAATAGACTCTCCCTAAAACTGATTCAGAGTGGAATTGGAGGAAAGGATTATGATTTAATAAAGGACATGTACAAAGACAACAAATGCTGCATTAAAATAAACAACAAAAGAACTGAATATTTCAGCCAGAATAAGGGAGTTCTTCAAGGCTGCAGCCTAAGCCCAGCTTTATTTAATATTTGTATTTATGAATTTGCTTCAAAACTCTTCTAGCTATGGACCCAATCCAGAGGACAGAGAAATGAAATGTCTTCTATATGCAGATGACCTACTGATGCTCTCACCTACATCAGATGGATTACATGAAAACCTCTCAATTCTAGAAAATGTCTGTAGTAACTGGGCCTTACCAATAAACATGGACAAGTCTAAAGTTATAATTTTTCAAAAGGAACATTTTTAAAGACCAAAAAATATGTTTTTACATTTGGGGGAGAAATTCGTAGCCATGTTACAGTTACAATCTCAGCTTCTGGTCAATTTGACATGGCTATAAAGGACTGTAAAAACATTTAAGACAGAATATAAATTGACATCATATCTGACCAAAATAAAATATTACCATCTCAGGAAGCTTCTGATGAAGTATTGTGTGAGTGAGCATAGTCCAGTGTTGACAATTTAGCAAATTTGGCACTAGATTTGGCGACTTTTTAGACATGATTTATTATTAGGAATCATTGTATTATTATACATGAATATTATTAATGTGAATGTGACAGAGAGGTAATTTAGCTACTTTTTATAAAATCTTGTGATAATCTAGCAACTTTCTGTTTCAAACAGAATATAGTTATCTAAAAAATAACACTTGTAATAAAGAAAACGCCATACAACTTCCTTCTGTTTCTATGGGTTATAGCAACTGTCAATTTGCAGCTAATGGCCTAGATCCTGCCTATCCCCCAACTCCCTGCTGTTCCTATAGGTTATAGTGACTGTCATTTAGTATTTTGATGCATTGATTTTACCTAACCCCTCCCTTTACACCAGACTTCAACAAATCAAAGCTAGTTATCTTAATAATTGACAATATACATAACAGCTTGTAACATGCAGAAATTTTCATGACATCCCCTGAAGAAATCAACCAAATTGAGATTCAGTGGTGTAACATATATCACATCCAGTGGGAAAATGTGGATAACACTAAAAAATTCTGGTGTGAAGTAGAATCCTACAGAAATGCTACAGGTGACAAACTATATTCAACTATTATTTGTAATCTGGCACTGACCATCCTTACTCTGCCACACCGCAACACACAAGTGGAGCATGTGTTCAGTCAATTAAATGTAGTTAAAACTAAATTAAGAAATCGTCTGTTGCTCCTAACTGTGAACTCAATTTTGCCCATCCGATACAGACTTCAAACTGCAGGCAATAATTGCTACCAGTACTCCCTGCCTTCCAGCATGCTCAGAATAATTGGCACAATGGAATCCTACTCCTCTGAAAGCAAGCAGGCAACTCCTGAAGAAGAAGAGCCCCGCTTAGATGAGGATGTCATCAAGGCTCGGTAAGGTAGGATAATGTTATATTTTAAATATTTAAAAAATGTATGCTGTGTCCCTGCATTTTGTAGAGGGATATATGATTTTATTATTATTTATTTTGGTGTTTTGAAGTTGTTTCCAGGTACTGTGTGGATTGCTACATGTCTATTGTTGATGTGGTGTATTGGAATTAAATACCCGCTTTTTAAATTACTGTTACTCATTGTTCCCTGTAGTTACTTTTCTTAACATTTTGTGTACTTGCATGTGTGCTTATCTTTAATGCTATTATTATTAATAATACTATTTTTTATTTGACTTTTTTTATGTAACGTGTTTTTTTCTTTCTGTTTGTTTAAATGTTTGTTAATGAATGCTTTGGTAATGTTGTACAGTCATGCCAATAAAGCTTGAATTGAGAGAGAGAGAGAGAGAGAGAGAGAGAGAGAGAGATTTTGCCTTTTAAATACCTTTTTTCTAAAACATTACAAAACGTATCAGCAACATAACTTAGTATTACCAGTGAAAAACAAGACAGCCAGAGTCATGAACATAAATTAGTGCCTCTATAAACACCATAAATTGTTTCCAAGAAAATCAAATGTTTTGTTTGCATGTATATTCAATGACTACCCAATATTCCACGAAAGACTTAAAAAGAGCCATTAAGTCACCATTCTGATTTTCATTTTTACACTGTTGAGATTTTAGGATTGCCAGCTTGAGTTGTCCCAACAAAAAATTGGCAAGCCTGCACTCCCATTGCCAAAGACGCCTATATCTAAAACAAATGTAACCAATATTTTGTTGAAAACAAAATGTTTCCCAATAGAGTGAAAATCTAAAATTCCATATCCTTGCAGGAGAAAAACCTGACTTGCATTCATTACCTAATTTTCTTATATAACCTTTAAGACAGGTAAATTCTGAGAAATTACACCACTGTTAATAATTATTATTATTTTTTTTTTAAGTTAATATTACTATAGGAAAAGTGGCTTTAGTACTATTAACAAAGCCCTCTGTAGCCCTTAATGATCTTAGACCAACTTGGTCAGCAAGAGACTGTGTATCTTTCCACTGACCATTGTGCAAATCTAGCAAATCCATAATCCAAATCCAAAAAAAACACCATGACGTTCATTATTTTCCCAATGTTTTTATAAATGATGCATGAAAATCAAAATCAGCACATTTGCTCAGTTAAAAACAACTGTCTATCCAATTTCAATAAGTAAGACTGAAAGGTATCCTTGACAATTTAACTGTACAATACAGTATATTTTGCAGTGTTTGCAGTCACATTTCTTTAATTTTTGTTACCACATGCATTAGGCCTTGTCCTCCCCTCTGTCACAGTCAGGAACATAACCCCAGGCAGAGGTGGGTAGAGTAGCCAAAAACTGTACTCAAGTAAAAGTACAATTACTTCAAAAATATAATTACTCAAGTAGAAGTAAAAGTACTAACATAAATATTTACTTGAGTAAGCGTAAGAAAGTATCAAATTAAAAGAGTACTCAAGTAGTGAGTAACTCATTACTTTCACAAATGACATAATAGATGTTAACTCCCCTATATTCCATTACATAATACACATTGAACATGTACTACAGAATTATGATTATTATTAATGGAAATTCTGTCATCATTCACCATCATATTGTTCCAAACCTGTATGAATTTCTTTCTTCCATGCAACACAATAAGGAGATATTAGACAGAACGTTTGCCTGAGTCACATTCACTTTTAGTGAATGTTTTTTTTCAAACTATATATATATATTGAAAGTGAATGGTGACTGAGACTGTCAATCCCTAACATTCTGTCTAACATATTTTGCGTTCCACATAATACAAAGCCTCACATTTTGAATTCTCTCATCATTTACTCACCCTCATGCCATCCCAGATTTGTATGACTTCCTTTCTTCTGCAGAACACAAATTCAGATTTTTAAAAGAATATTTTAGCTCCGTAGGCCAAAATTTTGATGCTCCAAAAAGCACATAAAGGCAGCATAAAAGTAATCCATAAGACTCCAGTGGTTAAATCCATGTCTTCAGAAATGAAACTGATCAATATTTGCAAAATTTGCTAGACAGCAGGGGGCGATATGTAGAGAAGAATGTGAATCACCAAAAACACACGAAGAATGTGAAAGTGATCTGTTTCTCTGTTTCTCATCCACACCTATCACATCACTTCTGAAGATACTGATTTAACCATTAGAGCCTTATAAATTATTTTTATGCTGACTTGTGTTTGTTTGTTTGTTTAGCTTTAAAATGTTGCCACCAGAGTATGTGAGTGGAGTGGAGTGGCAACAATTTCCCCTCCACACTCAAAGCATTCTTTAATCACTCCGCTCCAGCTCCACTCCGGGTTGTCCATTTCCCGCTCCTCGCTCACTCTGCGCTCCTGTACTAGAGAAACCCTGCTCTGTGTTCGCTCCATGGCAAAATTAGCTCCTAACGACCTCTCCACTGTAAAGTTATTTCAGTATGCTTTTAAATATCACAACCTTCCATGCAGAAAAAATGAATACACAATACTAGAAGAAAAGCTACAATGTGCTATATTAGAACACTAACATTAGCCCAAGACTAAATTAAATTATTTTTATAGCTTACTTTTGAAACATATCGGCTGCAATCTCTGGGTTTGATAAATTAAATACATTGCTAGATGCAAAAAAAAAAAAAAAACATTCAATTAAAAATATAAATTACCGAATGAAAAAAATAAATAAATAAATATATATAGAAATTACCAGAACAAAAACGAATCATTAAACCAAATGAATACCAAAAAAAAAAACATTATTAGGTATTATTGCCTAATTATTGCCTATTCATTTCTATTATTGCACTTCTTTTAATTAACCTTGCCCTATAATTATGTGAACGAAAAAAAAAATACATTCTCAGAATGTTCTACACTTTTTTTTATCAAAACTAGATAAGACTGCCAAAACTATATGTTTAATGCAGAGTTCACTTTTAGAAACACTAGCATTTTTAAATCTTATATTCGCATTTGCTGAGCTTCTTCATCTGCAAATGTATAATGCATAAATTAGCCTACAGCACTAAAATGAATTTAGATGGCAATCGATTAGTCAAACTATGCAATATTAACATGTTGATTAGTTCAGTTGGTGTTTTGCGTTGTTAAAAGTTCAAGTCTATTTAATGCGGGACATAATAGCCTACAGTTAAGATTGTGATGCATTAGATTAGAATGATGATATGATTATTCAAAATATTTAATAGGGGAGAGATATAGATGTATTGATTTTCTCTCCACATAAGAATGGATTATCACTGTGTTTTCTGGACATGTCTTTAGGATTTCACAACAAACCTTTGATCGTGGCAGTGACCTCCCCACTTGTGTTCTCCTTCGCCATCCCATCATTCATTTTCAATAAACGGCAGTTGATGCATGAAAAAAGAGAAAAGGCACATGCATGTAGTTAAGACAAGCTTTACCGCAAGCTTAACTCAATAATAGGGCACGTGAAAACAGAAAGCGAAAGTCACCTTCGCACTGGAGTTCGAACATTATCAAGTGCAGCTAGATTTTAAATTTGTATTTTTTTTTTAGCACATTCTTTCTGGTTATATCAGAAATTCCATCTTTCCTTCATGCCAATATTGTTTAAAGGGTAACTAAACCCTAAACCAACTTTTTTTTAGTTAATGATCTGTAAGAATGGGGCTTTATTAGTACTGGTCATTGATTCAAGTAATTTTTTTTGACATTTGTGTATAAAGTGTTTTAATTCTACAATATATGGTGTAAAAACGTCTGAGTGCTGCCCTCTTCAGGTTGAACGGTGGCTACTGCAGTTGAATTTTCCTATTGGCTGTTTGCGGTACTTCCTGACGTAAGCTGACAGCTGACTTAAGCAGGTTCCAGCTCACCACGCCCTTGGTACGAGCTACCACGCCCATGGCAGTATAAAAACCATCTCGTTTCGTCAAAACCACTGTAGCGAGTCAGGAGTTGGAATTGCGAGTATTGAAAACGATCAGGATAGAGTATTTTAGCATCTATTTAGCATAGCATTTATATAGTTATTTAGATTATTTCGTGTAGCCTAGGTAGTTAATTAGCATATTTGTTAGTGTAGTATTGTTAGAAGCATAGTTAGTTAGTAGCATAGTATTGCATCAGTTAGGATAGCTTCAAGTTAGCGTAGATTATCTGTATTTAGTACAGTGGTCAGAATGGTAGGTAGGTGTAGTGTTTCTGGTTGCAACAGCACTGCTGGACTGTATAGCTTTCCATATAGACTTGGA
Organism: Xyrauchen texanus; assembly: GCF_025860055.1. NCBI lineage: Eukaryota > Metazoa > Chordata > Actinopteri > Cypriniformes > Catostomidae > Xyrauchen > Xyrauchen texanus. The sequence goes on from NC_068292.1 coordinate 32,608,303, forward strand.
AATTAGGCGCCAGGGGTTGCACGTCCTTGTTCTGGAAGACCGCGAGTTCCCGCCTAGAGCTGTAGGAGTGTGCAAACTGCATTTTACACGGGATTGCTTCTCCAACGGGGCTTCTCCAAACAGCTCGCGCTGAAAAGCGACGCAGTGCCAAACGCTGCTCCTCCTGCATGGACTCCACCACCTCAGCGGCGTCTTGAGGTGAGAGATCATATATATTTGAATCACAATTTATGGTTAGGCTAAAGTTAATCCTCTGGGGCCGACAAACGCGCGTTCGCGATGCGGGAGTGTTAAACGTATTGCACCCTTATACATTGTATTATGGTACTGACTACCTGTATAGTTTTATTTGGAGGTATACGGTTTTGTACATGATGACGTTAAGCTTTACCTCACATTCTTCTAAGTTGAGAGAACAGCTAACTGATGTTATGTTCAAGTGAAGCTTGCTAAATAAAAATCCTGCTAAAAGGATAAACATCACTGAACAGCGTTTTGTTTGTTTTTCCTGCACGCGAGTGAAGGTGAATGCGCACTCGGATGCTCAACAGGGAGTTAAAACCGCAGTTTGAGCCAGCGGCTCGAATTGATATGGCTCCGGCCCTGTGTCCACAGACAATTCACCCTCCTCCACTTCAGGTGAAGGTGGGGGAGAAAGGTCCTCGACTTCAAAAGACCGCTCCGTGGCAAAGCTACTTGCGTCACTCTAGTCACTCTCCATTTTAGAGTCTGACAGCAGCTGTCAATTAATCTGTCACTACGGGTCTCAGGTGCACGCCCCAGCTCATCCCCGCCCTCGGTTCGTCCCCTCTATCCCCGCTGGGGTCTGCCCACTTTTCGAGCATTTTTCAAATATTGCTAGTGGGTGGAGTCAGAATCTGAGCAGGGGTTTAGTTACCCTTTAAAACTGCCATATGAGGTGGGGGCGGGGCTCCGCCTGGTACGTGCCTGGGATGTTTGTGTAAAGATCAAGCGTGTTCGCCCCTCTCATTGCAGTGTCTGAAACCACCCTCTATCCACTATATAGTGCACTATTTCAAGTTTTCGCTATTTTGTAGGAGTGTCTGAATTCTGAGTGAGCCACTCGTTCCCTACTTTTGTTCACTCATACTTACCCACAATGCACTCTAATTTTAATTGTACATTTTAAGTACACTCGATGATGGTTAATTTCCCACAATCCACCATGGGGAAGAGCTGGGAGTTTACTGCTTCCTTCACTACTGCAATGTTTTATTTCATGCTGAATTTAGTAAATTACTTTTTGACAAATCATTACTGGATTAAAATACATAATAACATATAGAGGAAAAATATACATGTACATTTTATAATGTACTCTTTATTTGATCAAATGTGTTTACTGTTAATAGTAACACACAGTATATATTAAAAATGAAAAACAGAATGAAGATTTTTTTTCATTAATATATTATTTAATAAGAATAACAGACAAGGCCCAAGTATTTTAAAGGGGTCATGACATGAGAAACCAAATTTGCCTTGCTCTTTTGGTATATAAGAGGTCTTTGTATCATTAAAACGTCCTGCAAGTTTAATATTTTAAGACGTCCTCCCCATTCTAAACGAATCATTTATTTAATCAAGCTCAAAATACAGCTCGTTCTGGATTCATGGTTAGAAGTGACGTGACGGTTAGAAGTGACGTACCAGCGTTTGCATATGACCGCCTCCAGCACAAGATAACTACGCTTTAAGCGCAAGACAACTACGCTCATTTCAGTATCGCCGTCGCCTCACAAGTGTTCAGTCGATGGACAGCGAGCTCTGACAGAGACTACTTGTGCACAGGAAAATTACGATGCCACACAGATGTGCTGTTCCTGGCTGTGGTCAAACAAAACCTCTGAATAAGCTGCCGAAAGATCCAGACGTCAGGGAAAAATGGATTCAGTTTATTTTTTGCGGACGTCCCAGTCACGGCAGTGTTAACTTAAGCGTTTGTTCTGTACATTTTAAGGATGACTGTTTTGAGAACAAATCTCAATATGATGCTGGCTTTGCCAGAAAACTGTTACTCAAAGATAAGTCCGTGCCGACTATTCTGGGAACAAAGACGACGCAAACTGTAAGTAATCTATTTTAAACTTTAAACTACTTTTTAAAGCGCAATTTCATTCATTATGAATAATCACAGTGTTTTTACTTAGTTTACTTGCATATTGTTCTGGCTGGGGCGTCAATAATTGATACATAGGCACTGACGTTAGCCAATCATAACAGTGGGCGTTAACACTGAAGTCTTAAATGGAAAACGCCCCCAAAACAGACTGTTTGAATCAGAGGATGAGAAACAGGGTGGGAAAAGGTCATAAATCACTAGATTCTAAAAGTTTTTCTTAAAAAAAAATATATTAATACTACAATTGCACCTAAGTGAACATAATAATACAATAAAAAAAACCCATGTCATGACCCCTTTAAAATTTCACATGTGATGTTTCTGCATCAGACCCAGAGCTCCGACAATTTCATCCGAATTCACTCATTTCATTCACTTACTGCTGAGATATAGTGCACTAACTGCCATTCACTATATAGGAAATAGTGAATGAGTGAACGATTGCGTACACAGCCACTCTCATTGTAACGATTGCCTTGTTCGCGTCCCGCGCACCTCGCTGTGCACACGCAGAAATGCTGTCTGTTCACGCTCCAGTTGTCGATCACGTGAATGGCAGTGATTTACACTCGATTTGGATGTTACATGGATTTATGCAGTTAATCCGCCTGAAGTAGCTGCGATAGTTTCCAGTAGCCCCAAGAGGGCGCAGAGTATAAATACTGCTTATGACATGCGGGACAAAGCACACTGATATATTGCTGCAGTGATTTAAATATGTACACTTAAAAACTGAAGTCATAAGTGCCCAGTTACAGATTCGCCCTGAAAATGACCATCTCATTACACAGAAAAGCCCATGTTAGAATTAGAGCCAAATCTTACCACAGCGTGCTGCCTGAAGTTGGAGCTGTGACTTTAATCTTGAAATATCAGCTTGTCTTGGTGTTAAAAGAAGGCATTGCATGACGGAACTATTATTTTTTTCACTGTGCAGTGCGGAGAATTTATTTCACTTTGAAGAGTTTGACGATCCTGCAGTGATGACTTGAGTGACAGTCTCATCACTCAAGTGGCAGCGTCTCATCACACGCAGCTGTGAATTTCCACTCTCGTAAAAGTCCCATACAATAATCTCTCAATAAATGACACATTAATTCAAATTAAACCCAGTAATGTAACGACAGTAACGCCACACATTGTAAAGAAGTAAAAGTAAAATAAAATTCATTAGAAACGTACTTGAGTGAGAGTAAAAAGTACCCACTTTTAAAACCCTACTCGAAAAGTACATTTTTCCCAAAAATGTTACTCAAGTAAATGTAACTGAATCAAGTTACTACCCACCTCTGACCCCAGGTGGAACCCAATGGTGACCATTACAAAGGAAATCAATAAATTGTTTTTGTACCTTTAGGAGTAAATCTTTAGGAGGATTTAAAACTGTCATCTTATGCCACAGCAAAGCAGCTGTGAGATTATTAATAACCAAGCATCTCCCTCTATGTGGATTTGTGGAAGAATCCATCTCCATCTATGAATTCTACCAGTTATTTGCTTAGAAACTCATTCCCAGTTCTTTTCCATATACTCATCAGTAACATAGTACATCCCCAGAATTTTAAAGCCACACCTTGTCCATTTACACTGCTGAGGTAAACAAGGAGAGCCAAATTCCTCCCAGTCTCCAGCAGTAATTATGTACATTTCTCCCAATTTTTACGAGCAGATGTTGCTTTTTGAAAATGATTCAAGCTGGATGTTAGGTTGATTATATCATCTGAATTACATACAAACATAGTCATGTCATCAGCATAAGCTGTAAGTTTTACTGGGGTTATATCTGGGTGACCAGAGAAACCAAAGCCTTGTATCTTGTTTCTTAATGAAACAAGCAGAGCTTCAATTGAGATTGCATACAATAATCCTGAAAGTGGGCACCCCTGTCATATACCCCGTGTTGGTCAAGGAACCATTCGGCATGAGCATGCTATAAATATTATTTTATGGTGTAGAAATTATTTTATTATTTTATGGTGTAGAAATCCTGTCCAATTAGATTCCCAAAGCTCTTGTAAAATTCAGCAGAGAGGCCATCTATCCCTGGAGACTTCCCTGAATTTAACTCCTGAATGGCTCTTGAGATCTCAGAGAACTTAAGACCTCTCTCTAAGTCCATCTTGTCATGCTCTGATAGTTGAGGAAGATCACTTAAAAATTAATTAGCAGCTAGTCCATCACAACTGATACTGCCTGACAAGGCCGTGCACAGACATTTTGGGGGGCAGGGGCTCAAGTGGAATAAAAAGGCACTTCTCATAATTCTTTATTTAAAAACAAATGTAAACAACACGTTAAATATATATATATATATATATATATATATATATATATATATATATATATATATATATATATATTTATTTATTTTTTATTATTATTTTTTTTTATAAATATACTATTCATTTTAATTCCCTCACACTCATGCCATTGTTTCATACTCAACAGTATGAAGTAGTATTCACTAGGTTTATCACAAGAGCAGGCAACAGCAAAAGAAACTATGCCACAATGTGCATGTTTTCAATGCTACTAGTTTCAAGTATACATTTAGAATAAATTACTGCACCGAGGAGAGGGACATAGTGTCACAAATAATTTGCTTATTTTGCACAAGGCAATACATCGTTTGAATTCTTATGGTGTTATTGGATCACATAACTTAAAAATCAACAAAAATCTTCACACTAATCTGAAAGAGGCTGTTGCTGCTATTTTGTTAATTTTACAGGAAAAAAAAAAAACACTGTAAAATTAATGAAAAAATACTGCAAAATAATTATTGACAAAATACAAAATTACAGCAACTTAACGGAAATTATACAAAAAAGGTCTTGAACTTTGAAATAATATAGTTATTTCGTTTATCTTATTCACATGCAGTGCCTTGTCAAATGTATGCAAATTAGCACATTTTAATTAGTAACGCCTTATTTGCATATCAAATGAGGGCATCGGAACTCGACAAATTCTCATCTCCCAACCAGATATATAATTCATTTATTTAAAAAAAAAAAGGGCTCTTTCTCTTGAGGAGGAAAAAGGGCAGGTGATCAAGCCCCTTTTGATGTCTATGTGTGCACGTGCCTGCTGCCTGATACAGTTCTTCATAAAAGGACAGGGCAATGGTGTTAATTTCCTGTTGATCTGTTATTTCTCTGCCTTGTTAAAAAAAAAAAAACAGGCTATGGGGGCATCATATAATTTAGACTAGTGTATTTGGCTCGAATTTAAGCTCCTTTTCCTCTTTCGTCCAAGAAGTATTTTAAGAGAAATTAGTAGATTACTGTTCAAATGCCAGTATGAACGAAAATATTGAATAGAAGGATCAGAAACAGTCATAGAAATCTAATGGTGATTAGACTAAAGTTTGGTGAAATGGAGCTGCCAAATCATTTTACTCCGATTACTAGCTTTAACATTAAACAGATCAAGCCTTGTGCCTGACATATCATTAGAATTTAGTTTGAGCCAGGTGTACTGTCTCACCCCTGGAAATGTATCCCTCCACAAATCACTGCAAAAAATGATTTTCTTGACAAGTATTTTTGTCTTGTATTCCTGTCAAATTATCTAAACTTTCTTAAAACACGATTTATTTACTTGTCAAGCAAAATGGGATAAGATATTAAGTCTTGTTTTAAGATAAATCTGACTAAATTTAGTGAACTTTAGACTCAAAACAAGAAAAAAAATCTGCCAATGTGGTAAGCAAAATAAACTTAATTTAAAAGGAAAACAAGTTTATTTTGCTTATCCCATTGGCAGATTTTTTCTTGTTTTGAGTCTAAAGTTCACTAAATTTAGTTAGATTTATCTTAAAACAAGACTTAATATCTTATCACATTTTGCTTGACAAGTAAATAAATCGTGTTTTAAGAAAGTTTAGATAATTTGACAGGAATACAAGACAAAAATACTTGTCTAGAAAATCATTTTTTGCAGTGATCAATAAGGCAATGGCAATTAATCAAGTGCTTCAGCAGAACAGGGATGTTGTTCATCATGATTTCTATCCATATCTTGATCTAATGTACAGTTAAAATCACCACCTAGCACAATAATCTTTTCCTGGGAACAATCTGCGAAAGCTTTGGAGTTTAAAAAATATATAAAAAAATAGGCATTCATACCATATATTTGGGGCATACACATAATATATATATATATATATATATATATATATATATATATATTTGTTCTTTTTTTTTTTTTATTAGACCTGCCTAAGGAAATATCCACTTGTAAAATTCGATCAGACAGAAATCTAACCATTTATCTGAGCGACAAAGCATTGCAACTCCTGCACTCAGATTTGTTCCGTGGCTAAACAAAGCACTACCCTTCCATTCACTTATCTATTGCATTTGATTTTGAACATATGTATGTTTTTGTAATAGCATTAAATCTGCCTTTTTAAATTGTAAATATTGAAACAAAGCAACCATCTTATTAAAATTCCTATAACCATTAATATTAAAAGAATCAATATTAAAGGAAGTCATTCAAAAGATAAAGAGGGATGCAAAAAACACACAGAAATTAATTTGTCTTATTAGTATTTAGCAGATCGAGTCCTCATTCATTTCCTTACATTGCACATGAATTTCTTCAATCTATAAAACTTGGTTGATCCAGCTCATCTAGCTTTTTTTCATGGCACTAGCACATGATTAATTGAAAAAGCATTTTTCAAACTGATTTTTTGTCACATCAAGAACATAGTTCTTAATTTGACATTCAGTTGTTGTACTGTATAGTATGATACAGAAGTGCAGCTTCCTTGAGAGGTCACATCAATGTCTCCAGAAAACTCGCTCAGAATCATAAAAATACTGAGCATCATCAAGATCCAAAATATCTCACCTCACTATGTGATGTGTTCTCCGGTGTTTGCGAATGGTTCACATTATTTTCTAGCTCTTGTACCACTATTTCATTTAATGCACTTAGTTCTATCTCTGTCAACAGATTCTGAAACTCCCTGTTCTTCTGCACTAGCACAAACCGCATTTTCACTTACACAAGGGATATTTTAGACAGCATCAGAGATTTCAACAGGGCCAGATGATGCGGGTGCACTAACTTCTTCAGGCTGCTGATCAGTTATCGAATCGCTACTTTCAATGAAATCTGGAGCATGCATCCCTTGCTCCGTAGCAGAGGCCATTTCATTCTCATTGTTAGCTTGTTCAGCTTCTTTATTTGCAGGACATTTTTGTTTAGTATGGCCATGCTTTCCACAGAACATCTCAGTGAATCTGTGCTTATAAAGATAGTGAAATCCTTCCCCAATAAAGTCAATTTCCCTGCAACACTCAAGTCCTGATATTCAGTAGTCAATATCATGAAAAATTGTCTTCTGCAAAATATAATGTGTTTTAGATCTGGATTTTTTTAAACACAGAGAAATCAATTTCATTGAGCCCACAATTTTTCTATAGCACACAAAAATGCATTAAAAAGCATCTCATTTGGTATGAACAGTGGGACATTTGAAAGAATAAACTTTATGTATTAGACAGTATTAACTCCAGAATCAAAACATCATTCACTGACAAACCTAAATGATCCACCATATCAAACTCTTTCAATAAGATAACGAAAGCTTTATTCATCCCTAATGCTGCTAAAATATTTTGTACACCAATTTCATTTCCAACTGCTGACAAGCAGTTTTCTACTGACACCGAATCATCAGGCATACACTTACAGCCATGCCAGGCAGTTAAGAGTTGATAACCCATCTGAGTTTAGACCCATAAAACTAAACCTACTGCCTAACAAATGTCAAATGCAGGGACAAATGCAGATAAGGCAAAAAATGAATGTTTAGAAAACACACTCAGAATACGCCGTCACTCACACACTCTTATGTTCCCCCCCAGACTCTCCGCACATGCGCGCGAGAGAGAAAGAGATCTGACTTGAGTATGTCTCCACTATATGGCTCTTTATATATTTTCTATTGTATTTTCTTATTATTCTTATATTTATTTTATTTTCCCTTTATGTGTAAATTGATTTTTACTACTTAACATGATCCCTTTACCTTAGTTGTCAATTATACACTGTATATGTAGCGCCCCCTAGTAATTTAATGAGCATGATGATTATTTGATGACTGGAAATTTATAGAAAGGTTCACCATTGAATCACCATCCAACTCAAGATGCAGTGAGAAATAAAATATAGACAAAATATAAGAAATGTACGATACAATACAGAATAAAAAGTACATAAGCAAACAAACAAAATAAATGACTTTGTGTAATGTCTTTACAGTTACCTTACCAGTGTTACTATACTCTTTGTTTAGGTTTTACTCTTCACAATGCAGTATAACCCACTGACATATGTCATGAAGACCGCAAAGCTCAATGCAGCGGGGCAGCAGTGGGTTTCAGAGCTTGCAGACTACCGGTTCACATTGAAATATAGACCAGGAACGACAAATTGAGATGCAGGTTTCTTGTCAAGGAGACCAGTGCCCATTGAAGTCACAGTCAGACAGTGTACTCAGGAGTGTGAGCCAGAAGTTCTGGGATCAATTGGAGAAGTACTGAAAGCATAACAATGGGGAGAAATGGACTGGATATCTGCAATCACCTGCAACATAGATGTCTTACCAGAGGAGCTGCAGGGTGTGTCAGAGATCAGCCAACGGCTAACATCTCAGGATATCAGAAACACCTAACTGAGTGATCCAGTCATTAGCCAAGTACTCGAGCTGAAACAGAAACAAAACTACCTCAAACACAAAGACAAACTGAAGGAACCAGAAGCTGTAAGACGACTCTTGCGAGAATGTCATAACCTGCAGATTGATGAGGAAGGTATCTTGAAAAGGAAAATAATGACAAAAACTCAATTAGTTGTCCCAGAAAGCTTGAAAAAATATGATATACAAGTATTTACATGACGACATGGCTCACCTAGGTACTGATCGTATGGTGGCAGCAGCACATGTACATTTTTTCTGGCCAAGAATGAGAGAAGAGATGGAGCACTACATCACGAGAGTGTGTAAATGCCGACAAAGACAGAAAAAAACAAATGGGATCACCAGAACACCAATCCAGAGCATTGAGACCACAGCTCCGTTGGAGATGATCTCGATTGATTTCTTACACCTGGAAAAAAGTAAAGGGGGAGCACAGTCCTTGTGATCATATACCATTTTTCAAAGTTTTCCCAGTCATACGAAACCAGAAACAAGTCTGGAAGATTTTTTTATGTGTTTTGGTTTCCCTAAAAAGATCCAGCATGATCATGAGATAATTAAAAAATAGTCTATTTTAAAAGCTGCAAAGTTACTGTGGAATTAAGCACTCATGTACCACCCCCTACCATCCTCAAGGAGAGAGGTTTAACAGGACACTATTGGGGATGTTGCGGACGCTAGAGGAGACAGAAAAGTCAAATTGGGCAGACCACCTTAACAAAGTTGCCCACGCTTATAATTCAGTCAACTCGATTTTCTCCATTCTTTCTCCTTGGTCGAGAGCCAGTTCTTCCCATTGATTTGGTACTTCCTAAAAAGCAAGTCCAGAATACTCAATCCGACTATGCTGAAAAATGGAAAAGGTCTATGCAAGAAGCATATGAGATTGCAACAAATAATATGAATAAAGCTACTGCAAGGGGGCAGAGGAATTACAACCGAAAGGCGTGGAGTTCTGTCCTGGAGCCATGTGATCATGTATTGGTGAGGAATTTGTCAGAAAGAGGCGGCCCAGGAAAGCTGCGAGCATACTGGGAAAAGCAAACATATGTGGAGAAAGAAAGGAGAGGAGGAGATGGCCCGGTGTATGTAGTAGAACCATTGGGTGGAACGAGTGCTGCACCAGAACCTTCTTTTACCTTGTCCTTACCTTGTTGATAAGCAGGGGACAGCCAATGTTTGTCTGGAAGGAAAAGGTTGTCAGAGGAATAGGTCAAAACGGGAAGTACAACCACGACAAGAATGCTAACCATGACAGCACAGACCATTCTAGGGACGAAGAGTTTGAATTGTGGGTTCCAACGCAAAGAACAGAAACAGATCTGGATCCACGTGCTGCAGAATTTCACCCTAGAAGAGAAAAGAGAAACAGAAAACTTGAAAAAGAACCTGACACTGAAGAAATTGTTGACAAATCTGAAACTTACCTGACCCGGAGGGGCACCCAGGGGAGTCTGATGAAGAGGTGCTTGGTGATCTTCAAAGGGAGCTGGATGAAGGATCCGTAAAAGAAGCTGAGCTTGAGGGTGGTGACTTGGCTTTAGAGACTATTAAGAGAACATGCTAGGACCAGGCGACCTAGGAATCTTTATACTTATGACACCCTGGGTGAGAACACACTTCAACCAGTGAACTGGAGTGTTTATGGGAGAAACAGCAATGTGGTATTACGGAAAGTATTCACAGCGCTTCACATTTTCCACATTGTGTTATGTTACAGCCTTATTCTAAAATTGATTCAATTCATTATTTATGGAGTGGTGGTGGCGTAGTGGGCTAAAGCACTGCACTGCTAACTCCAGGTTGCTCCAGGGGGATTGTCCCTGTAATAAGTGCACTGTAAGTCACTTTGTATAAAAGCGTCTGCCAAATGCATAAATAAATGTGAATGTAAATTATTTTCCTCAAAATTCTACAAACAATACCCCATAATGACAACATGAAAGAAGTTTGTTTGAAATCTTTGCCAATTTATAAAATTGTTTTATTTTTTTTTTAAATCACATGTACATAAGTATTCACAGCCTTTGCCATGACACTCAAAATTGAGCTCAGGTGCATCCTGTTTCCACTGATCATCCTTGAGATGTTTCTACAACTTGATTGGAGTCCACCTGTGGTAAATGCAGTTGATTGGACATGATTTGGAAAGGCACACACCTGTCTATATAAGGTCCCACTGTTAACAGTGCATGTCAGAGCACAAACCAAGCCATGAAGTCCAAGGAATTGTCTGTAGCCCTCCGAGACAGGATTGTCAAGGCACAGATCTGGGGAAGGGTACAGAACATTTTCTGCAGAATTGAAGTTCCCAATGAGTACAGTGGTCTCCATCATCCATTAATGGAAGACATTTGGAACCACCAAAACTGAGTGATCGGGGGAGAAGGGCCTTAGTCCTTAGGTGACCAAGAACCCGATGGTCACTCTGACAGAGTTCCAGCATTTCTCTGTGGAGAGAGGAGAAACTTCCAGAAGAACAACAATCTCTCCAGCACTCCACCAATCAGGCCTGTATGGTAGAGTGACCAGACGGAAGCCACTCAGTAAAAGGCACATTACAGCCTGCCTGAAGTTTGCCAAAAGTCCCCTGAAGGACTCTCAGACCATGAGAAACAAAATTCTCTGGTCTGATGAAACAAAGATTGAACTCTTTGGCCTGAATGGCAAGCGTCATGTCTGGAGGAAACCAGGCACCGCTCATCACCTGGGACAACCTAGATGAAATCCTGCTCCAGAGCGCTCTGGACCTCAGACAGGGGCAAAGGTTCATCTTCCAAAAGGACAACGACCCTAAGCACACAGCCAAGATAACAAAGGAGTGGCTACGGGACAACTCTGTGAATGCCCTTGAGTGGCCTAGCCAGAGCCCAGACTCGAACCCAGTTGAACATCTCTAGAGAGATCTGAAAATGGCTGTGCACCAATGCTCCCCATCCAACCTGATGGAGCTTGAGAGGTCCTGTAAAGAAGAATGGGAGAAACTGCCTAAAAAAAAGGTGTGCCAAGCTTGTAGCATCATTCACAGAAAGACTTGAGGCTGTAATTGGTGCCAAAGGTACTTCAACAAAGTATTGAGCAAAGGCTGTGAATATTTATGTACATTTGATTGTTTTCATTTTTATTTTTAATACATTTGCAAAGATTTCAAACAAACATCTTTCACGTTGTCATTATGGGATATTGTTTGTAGAATTGTTAGGAAAATAATGAATTTAATCTATTTTGGAATAAGGCTGTAACATAACAAAATGTGGAAAAAGTGAAGCGCTGTGAATACTTTCCAGATGCACTGTAAACACACACATATACATTCATACATACATACAATTGAAGTCAGAAGTTTACAGAGACTTAGGTTGAAGTTATTAAAATACATTTTTTAACCACTCCACAGATTTTATATTAGCAAACTATACTTTTGGCAAGTCATTTAGGACATCTCCTTTGTGCATGACATGAGTAATTTTTCCAACAATTGTTTACAGACAGATTATTTCACTTTTAATTAACTATATCACAATTCCAGTGGGTCAGATGTTTACATACACTAAGTTAACTGTGCCTTTAAGCAGCTTGGAAATTTACAGAAATGGATGGCAAGCTTTTAGGCAATTAGCCAATTGATAGGTGTATTGAATTGCATTTTTGAATTTAATAGGTGTACCTGTGGATGTATATTAAGGCCTACCTTCAAACTCAGTGCCTCTTTGCTTGACATCATGGGAAAATCTAAAGAAATCAGCCAAGACCTCAGAAAATAAATTGTGGAAAAAGTCTGGTTCATCCTTGGGAGCAATTTCCAAATGACTGCAGGCACCATATTCATCTGTACAAACAATAGTATGCAAGTATAAACACCATGGGACCACGTAGCCATCATACCACTCAGGAAGGAGACGCATTCTGTCTCCCTAGAGATGAAAGTATTTTGTTGCGAAAAGTGCAAATCAATCCCAGAACAACAGCAAAGGACCTTGTGAAGATGCTGGAGGAAACAGGTCGACAAGTTTCTATATATACAGTAAAACATGTCCTATATCGATATAACCTGAAAGCTGCTCAGTAAGGAAGAAGCCACTGCTCCAAAACCACCATGTGAAGCGGTTCAATGGAAAGGAGGAGGCAAGAACCTGCCTGGCGATATAAACAATATTTTAATGATTAACTTAAACAAAAGACAAACACACACACACACGATGGACATGTCCGTAAACGATCTCCCTCTCGTTGCACCACCGTCCGCAATTGGCTTTTATCCCTCTCGGAGGCTTAATTAGCCTGTGTATAATCATGACCTGGCCCCGTTCTCCATCCTGTCACACACCATAAAAAAGCCAGACTACAGTTTGCAATTGCACATGGGGACAAAGATCTTACTTTTTGGAGAAATGTCCTGTGGCCTGATGAAATTTGTTTTAACTGTTTGGCCATAATGACCATTATGTTTGGAGGAAAAAGGATGAGGCTTGCAAGCTGAAGAACACCATCCCAACCGTGAAGCATGGGGGTGTGACGAGGCAGACGAGGAATGAAGATCTAAACGCAGCTTTTAAATTAAACAAAAGATAAACAAAGTTACTCAGAATAAAATGAAACAAAACACAGGGAACGAGGCACAGAACATGAAAACACATGTGAAGACTGACAAAGCAACCAGGGGAAACAAGGGCTTAAATGCACAAGGGAAAACAAGGGTAAGGAACGGGGAACTAAACAAGAATTTCAAAACAAAATCTAAGCTCAAAAACAGGGGATATGTTAAAGAGACAATGTAATGTGGGGGGAAGGGAGAAACATGTAGCTCAAGCGGGCACAAGGGGCAAGGGGAGCAGAGGAACAAAGCAAAGACAGGGAGGCTTGAGACAAAGGTGGAGCCAGAGGGATGGAGAGCCAGGGCGACACTGCAGGCTCAGAGGACGAAGCTGGAGCCAGATGTTCAGAGGGCTGAGGTGGAGCTGGGAGCTCACAAGACCATGGCAGTGCCTGCGGGAGTGAGGACCAAGGTGGAGCCGGAGACCAAAGTGGCCAGAGCAGATCAGGCAGACGGCAAGGAGACCAAAGCAGATCAGGTGGACGGCCAGGAGACCAGAGCAGGTCAGGCGGATGGCCAGGAGACCAGAGCAGGTCAGGCGGATGGCCAGGACACCTGAGCAGATCAGGCAGACGACCAGGAGACCAAGGAGACCTAAGCAGGTTAGTCGGATGGCCAAGAGACCAAGGAGACAAGAGCAGATCAGGCAGACAGCCAGGAGACCAAGGAGATGACTTCAGAGTGGGGACTAGGTCAGGAGGTCTGGGAGGCGGCCACAGGGCCAAAACAGGGTCAGGAGGCTTGATAGATGGCTGGAGGGCCGAGACGGGGTGAGGTGGCATGGGAGGCAGCCACAGGACAGGGACTGGGTCAGGGGTGGAGCAGCTGGAGGAGGGGTGGGTAGAGCAGCTGTAAGAGGAGTCTCTGGTAAGCTGGACAAAAGCACTGGAGGAAGAGTCTCTGGAGGAGCTGGCGGGGCTGCTAGAGGAGTCGTCTCTGGGCTGAGCAGGCAGAGGCACTGGAGGAAGATCTCTGGGGAATGGTCGGAGCCGAGGAAGACTCCGTGGGAGGAGCTGTGTAAGACTCAGAGGGCGTAGCAGAGAGGCTCGATGAAGGCAGGCAGAGCCGTGGGATGCTCAAGGGGCAAAGCTGTTGAAGGCGGAGCCATGGGAGGCTCGAGGCTAAGAGTCCTGGAATACTGGGAATGACCTCCGTGGTTGTGAGCATGGGCAGAGACTTGGGAATGACCTCTGCGGTCCTGAGTCGTGGAAGGCTTGGAGCAAGGAGCCGTGGGCAGAGACTTGGGAACGACCTCTGTGGTCCTGAACACTGGCAGAGACTCTGGAACGAACCCTGTGGTCGGGGTTTCCTATTCTCAGGCAAAAACATCCAGTGAGTGGCAGTTCTGTGGATGGAAATGCCTTGTTGATGAGAGAGATCAACAGAGAATGGCCAGACTGGTTTTAACTGACAAAGTCTACGGTGACTCAGAAAACCACTCTGTACAATTGTGGTGAGATAATTTTGTCATCCAATGTATTTAATTTATTTAGTTGATCTGCAATCCCCATCTCGATACGGCTTAGCTGAGGGAAGAAAGAAATGACACAGACACTCAATGGTATCAAATCCCTCTTCAACGTTTATTTGTTCAGCATTCTGTTATATGGTCCAGAAAACCTCATTCCACTGGACCCCCACCAATGAAATAGTTCTTTACCTTATATGGGGGTGACATACATTTGAGGTACGTGTGAAACGTGAGAGTAGAGACAGAAAAACACATTCCTTAGAATATCTTCAGAACAGGGAGCAGCTGCAGCTACCCCAACAAAAGAAGTTTAAAAGAGGCCTTCATTATTCCACATTACATCACCAGAGAAGTCTTAATTATTCCACACATTTACATTTACATTTATGCATTTGGCAGACACTTTTATCCAAAGCGACTTACGGTGCACTTATTACAGGGACAATCCCCCCTCTGTCAAGCACTTGGGTCGCAATCGCTTTGCAGTGTCCTTTCAGCTAGAGGACGTCCAGAAGCAAGAGCAGGACCTGTACCGCTGCATCACACAATCCTCCAGAGGCTCCGTCATCAGGTAAACAGCTTGATTTCTGTCTTTGTTGTGTATGTGCGTATGTTTGTGTGTGTGTGTGTGTGTGTGTTCATTTTGATGCCCATAATGTGCACATCAAAACAAAATGTGATTCTGCTGAAATACATGTAATTTTCTTCTATCATTGTATCATATATATTGTTATAATCCTGTGTTCTCTCACATCATAATAATATACCTTTAATTTGTAATTTTTAAATACTTTTTTGTATAACATTTCTGAAAGGGTGCAGTGTGTAATTTCTGTGCCTCTTGCTGCACCAAACCGAATTGCAAAATTAATGTTTTTAAAAAGGAGGCAGTGGTGGCTCAGTGGTTGAGGCTCAGGGTTACTGACCAGAAGGTCGGGGGTTCAAGCCCCAGCACCACCAAGATTCCACTGTTGGGCCCTTGAGCAAGGCCCTTAACTCCAGGTTGCTCTGGGGGGAATGTCCCTGTAATAAGTGCACTGTAAGTCGCTTTGGATAAAAGCGTTGGCCAAATGCATGAAAATGTAAAAAAAAAGGTTTTTGAAACACTTCCCCAGTCTTTCATTGGCCAAAGTGAAATCAACATACAAATGGCTTAGTAATAGTCTGCATTTTAATCTGGGAAGAATTTTAACTTTAAAATCCTAAAAGAAAACTAAAATGTTAAAATTTCCACATTTGTTAGAGCTAACTACTAAACTGAGTTTAATGACCTTAAAACTAAAGATAACCTTTGTGTTGTATGTAACGTAGCTCCAATATGTCCTGTTCCTGATTTGTTAAATATAGATCTTTGAGTTGCCTGGCACCATGTGAGGGTCAGACATGTGAATGATGAGCTTTGCACACTTTGCTAGTTTAAATACTTTTTATGTCATAAACCGGTGAGATTTGATGCACTTAGATTCTTGGCTTTTCCAGGAAGACAATATGTCAAAGATTTCAAAATACTCAGGCTCTGAAGACATTAAAAGACACTTACATGCTCAAGCTGAAGCTGCTAATGATAAAGATATGGTGAAATTTCTGGATGGGCTCTTTCTTAGTCTGCTTGATATAACAGTCCATAAGCTGGAAATCAAGCAAGCTCACAGAGTTACGGCTTGGAGATCCACTGAGGGAGACAGGCCCCGATCAATTTTGACCAAATTTCTGAGATCATCTGATAAAGATCTTGAGTTACGCGAGGTGAGGAGTAAAGGAGGGATTACTTGGAAGAACTACAACATTTTCTTGTTCCCAGATTTAGCTAATTCAACAAGAGAGAAACATGATAAATTAAAGGAATACAAGAAACACTTACATCAATGGAAGGTCACTTTTGCACTGATGTTCCCGGCCAAATTGAGAATAGATATTAAGGATGGCTGCAAAATATTTACATGCCCACAGCAAGAGATGTCCTTCATAAAGTCAATGAAATGAGTAGGTCATTGTGTGATACCTTCTATGCAGCTGAGTGGGCCTGCCTTACTGAACATTCACTTGACCAGCCGAGGAAACTGAGCGCCTTCTTTGTTTTTTTTTGTGCTGATTCTGCCTAGTGGCTGGAGTTTGTTTTGTGGGATAGCACTCCTTCGGGACAGTTTATGGATGAATTTGCATGTTCTTTGTGCTTATTCCTCCTATTGGCTGTAGTTTGGTTTATAGATTATATTCCATTGTGTAATTCTGTCTCACAAAATTTTTATAGAAGCACCAGACTTGAGCAATCCGATGGCAAATTTGTCACAGGGGCTCTCACACATGTAGATGGACTGTTTGAGTTTAGAGGGATGGACGCTGGTTGGCGCTGTCGTGTGCAGGGTTATGAGCATCTTTTCTTTTTCTGTGTTTTTTGTTTGTGGGGGGGGAGTAGACAAAAAATATGATTGTGGCACTAATGTTGGAATGTGGTCACTATAATTAAATTTTTGACACACAATCTATTTTTTCTAATATGTCAAATGTTAATATGAGTGGATTGTCTCTCCACGTGGAATGTGAATTGGTTGGGGCACCCCATAAAAAGAGGGAAGGTTATTTATTTTTTAAACGTAAGAAATATGATATTGTGTTACTTCAAGAAATGTATCTTTTCCGCAGGAAGCTCAAAAATTTGGGAAGATATGGGGAGGACATGTTTTCTGTAGTGCTGGCTCAAGTAAGAGCAGGAGAGTCATTACATTGATAAGTAAGCATCTACAATTCAAATGTCTCTGTAATGAATGTTTGCTGAGATGAGACAGATGTAGGATCTATGTGCAGTGTTTAATAAAAATGATTACAATAACAAACGTGAACTCAAAACAACAACCAACAAGAACATACAAAGTGTGGTGGGTCAGGAGGTCTGGGAGGCAGCCTCAGGGCCGGATAGAGTCGGGAGGCCTGGGAGGTGGCCACAGGGCCAGGACTGGGTAAGGAGGCCTGGGAGGCGACCACAGGGCCAGGACTTGGTCAGGAGGCCTGGAAGTCAGCCACAGGGCCAGGACTGGGTCAGGAGGCCTGGGAGGCGGCCACAGGGCCAGGACTGGGTCAGGAGGCCTGGGAAGTCAGCCACTGAGCCAGGACTGGGTCAGGAGGCCTGAGCGGTGGCCACAGAGCCGGGACTGGGTCAGGAGGCCTGAGAAGTGGACACAGGGTGGCGACAGGGTCAGGAGGTCTGGGAGGTGTCCTCAGGGCCTGGGATAGAATCAGGAGGCCTGGGAGATGGTCAGTGAGCGGGGAAAGGGTCAGGAGGCATGGAAGGCTTGGAGCAAGGAGTCATGGAAGGCTTGGAGCAAGAAGTCGTGGTTGCAGGTTTTGGCCCAGGGTTCCCGCCATAATCCACTGTGAAAGGTTCCAGAGTCTTCTCAACATATTCACCAAGCGTCCAGTGAGGATAAGCCGGAGGCATCAGTTCATTCAGTGCACTATTCAGACCTGTCCGTAAGAATCCCACCAGAGAGTGGTCTGGATAGTGCACTAAATTCGTTAGTTCTAAGAACTCACGGGTGTAATCCTCAACTGGACGGTCCCCTTGCTTGAGAAGCAGAATACGGCAGCCATACATTTTGGGTCAGTTCTTCTGTAATGAATGGTTGCTATTGTAGGGCCTTGCCCCACTAAAAATGGCAGCAGAGACAGATAATCACGTTGTCATTATTGGGTATTGTTTGTAGGAAAATAATGAATTTAATCAATTTTGGAATAAGGCTGTAACATAACAAAATGTGGAAAAAGTGAAGCGCTGTGAATACATTCTGGATGCACTGTATCTGTGGTCACCACATCTACTTTGATGCCTTTGTCTAGGCCTCTTTTAAAACCAATGGGCTCCATGGCCACTGAGCTAGATGCTTCTGTTACCTAAATAAAAAAATAAGAGACATAAAAAAATATTCTTCAAGTAATGTTCAAACATATTTCCCCTTTCTTGATAGTGTTTTCTGACAGGTTAAAATGAGTAGAATAAACTGTATATTGTGTACATATATACAATATGCAGTCGCCTTGTGCCGTAGGTAATCACAGCAGTGCTAATTTAGGGTCATATAGCACGATTGCAAGTGTGATATTGCTTATATACAACAGTTCAATGAACAAGTAAATGTAAAAAAAAATTGGAAAAACTGAGTACGGTCATAAATACACATATGTGCATGGAACTACTTTCTTACACAACCGATCAGAATCTGCCATTGCTGGTTCAGATCAAATGATGCGTCCAAGCATTCGCTAGTAATTAAAAAATGTCACTTCAGAAATAGTATCACGGCATGTGCTGTTTCTAACAAGTTAAGGAAAAAAAGGATGGCTTGATGGATGTGTGTGTGTGTATGTGTGTGTGTGAGAGAGAGAGAGAGAGAGAGAGAGAGAGAAGAAGAAGATGGACGATCACCTGTTTCCACACCCAAGCAAAGATCCTGTCAGCTTTCTGAAGATTAGCTTTCCCAGTGGAAAAGTAGCCATCCAAGCGGGGGTATTTCTCCCTATTTCGTGGTAGCCAGTGCACAAGAGTTGATAACTATGGAAACTGCAATGTCCTCCACCATTTTTAACCGTGTACCCACTCCAATGTGGAAAGTCCCATAAAAGGTAAGCGCCTTCAGTTTGTAATTAATCAGTCTGTTGTGTCTCTCAGCTGTGATGAGCCTTAATGCTGAAGTTGTTTGTTTAAAGCCGTTTAAAGCTATTTCCTAGCTTTAGAAGTAATACGAGCGATCCCAGAGTGCTGTATTTAAACACTGGCTGATGCCAAATTCACTTCACGTCACCTACATTTTCTCATATTACACAGAAAATATTTCTTTTACATGTAAAAAAAGTCAAACAGTAGCTCTTAACACATTTGCACTGCTCTTACACTTTAGTCTAGAACAGCACAAACACAAGCGGGGTGATACACACAGTGCAGCGTCAGAGTGCTGATGGTGTCAGACCATCAGTGCTCATGGGATGTCTCTCATCCAATCAGATTCGAGGACCGGAACTTACTGTTGAATATATTGGTATATTACTAGTTAAAATATTGCTAGACTTCATTTTTTTTATTGCTAAAAGATGTAATAAAAAATATGCTGCATTTCAAGTGTAAAACTAATATGAAATTGTTACATTATCAGCATGTACATTTGGACCAACTCAAAGTGGACAGTTTTATCAGATGTGTCATCCATCAGACTGTAGGTATTGCCCGATGTCTTTTTTCACATTCCCAATGCACTTGGATGAGGCTCCTTGAGGTTATTTTTTGGTTTCTGTAATTAATACTCCACATTCCTGACATCTTTTGAACAACTCCATCACATTTGTCTCATTCACAATCCATTTTCTTTCCTTCCACATCTCATCTTCTCTCTCTTCCAGTGTAGTTGGAGTTGAGGTCGATGCTGAGCTTGTAGAAAAAAAAAACTTCTTGTCTGAAGGACAATCTAACGAAAGCATGCTGATATCTAGATTATTATCTTAAGATTGTCTGAGTCTGTGCTGGCTCATCCTACATGACACAGACAGGAAATTATAATGATGCCTTTTAATTATAAGAATGGTGTGTAAAGTGATGATTTTTTATATTTTGTAAACATTGATAAATTTGTCAAATATTTGTAGTTATACCCTACAAACAACATAACAACTGGCCAAAATATTGCATGACAATACACATATGTGGATAGGTTGATAGGAACGTATTGGGGGGGGGCAATGTATGTCCCAGATGTTGATGGACATGTCTTACTGGCAACTGATTCTGGACTTGTTAGCATCAACAGGAATCCTGCCTAAATTCCCTCACATTGTTCAATGTTTCTTTGTTTGACTGGAGTTGATTGTGTAACACCCTCTAAAAATGCTGATGCACCCAGGACCTCTATCTCCTCATCTTTGCCAGTTGCTGGGCATTTCAGACTTGGCTGAGCTGGAAAAATTGTATAAACAATCCATCATATAGTTTGATATGATAAATAAAATGCAGAGATAAAAATAATAATCATTAAAAAAAATTAACAACAGTTACTTAATATTTACTAATTACTTAACACTTACTATTCTTTCAACCACTAAAGATAGCTTCACCAATAATCTTCCAGCTCTATCTCATACACTCAATAAGCCCCAAAGTCTAGAATAAGTCTACAGAATAAATACTGTCTTCTCTAGCATTCTTGAAAGTGTCAACATTATGTTAGATCCAATACCGACTAAGCTCTTAAAAGAGGTATTCCGTGTAATCTCAGAACCTCTTCTTAATATTATTAACTCCTCGCTATCCTTAGGACATGTCCAAAGAAACTCAAATTGCAGTTATCAAACTGCTTAATAAGAAGCCACAACTTGATCCTGGAGAACTGGCTAATTATAGACCAATTTCAAATCTCCTGTTTATGTAGAAAATACTAGAAAAGGTAGTGTCATAGTACAGAGACTGCACTTATTAGAGTTACAAATGACTTGCTCTTATCACTCGCAGCTGCATTTCACTTCTAGTGCTTTTAGATCATAGTGCTGCCTTTGACATGATGGTTCACAACATTCTCTTGAATAGGCTAGATAATTATTTTGGAATTTGTGGACTTGCATTAGCATGGTTTAGGTCCTATTTAGCAGACCGCTACAACTTTGTCTATGTAAATGAGGAATTGCCAAAAAAAAAAACAATTTCAGTATGGAGTACCACAGTTTTAGGGCATCTGCTTTTCTCCTTGTATATGCTTCCTCTGGGAGATATTATCAGGAATCGTGGAATCAGTTTCCACTGCTATGCCGACAATAGTCAAATTGATATTTCTTCAAAACCTGATGAAATTTCACGAGTGTCAGTGAAATAAAAGACTGGATGGCCAGAAATTTCCTTCTACTCAATTCCGACAAAACAGAGGTACTGATTATTGGACCAAAACCTCTAAAAACAAGCTGCTAACATATAATTTGACTCTCGATGGATGTAGTGTTAAGTTGTCTTCAATAGCAAAGAAATTAGGTGTTATATTTGATACCAATTTGTCCTTTGAAAATCTAATTACCAATGTTTGTAGAACAGCATACTTCCACCTAAGAAATATTGCTAAATTATGACACATGTTCTCTGTTGCTGATGCCGAAAAACGAATTCTTGCGTTCATGACCTAAATACTAAATTATTGTAACGCATTACTGGGAGGATGTCCAGCAAGATCAAGTGTGCTGACTATAACCAAGAAATATGATAATATCAGCCCCATTTTATCTTTACATTGGCTACCTGTTAACTTTGGTATTAATTAAAAAATTCTGTTAACTAAGTACAAAGCTTTGAATGGTCTAGCTCCGCTATGACCTTCTACCATGCTATAGTCCATTACGTTCATTATGATCGCAAAATTCTGGCCTGTCAATAGTTCCTAGTATATCATAATCCACCAAAGGAGGTAGATTCTTTTCATATTTGGCTCCAAAACTATTGAATAGTCACCCTAACACTGTTCGAGATGTAGACACTCATCTATTTAGCCATTCATACACCTAATTTATCCATCAACTCACAATTAGGCTGCTTTAGTTAGGTCTGCCAGAACGAGAAACCAGAAACATTGATCATGATCTATATCTATATCTGAAATAAACTGAATGGCATCTACTGTATGCTAATATTATTCTATTTGTATCCCTGTCTCAACCTTGGGACTCCTATCCTGAGGTCACCAGAACCAGCTGGATCCAGCTCATTCCTGCTTTGTGTTGGACTCCACTGCTACGTGTCTCTGAGTAATGATGACTACATGCAGCCGGTGCCAGCCAAATATCACTTCAGTCTATTATGGTGGACTTCAGAGGATGAACTGATGCCAACTCCAACCATAAGACACGGAAAGCATTATAAAGCATTGGCTAAATCTTGGACTTAGGATAGATCTCACAGAAATTACCGGACAGTTGAACTGCGATGCACCTCGCTGATCTCTGCCTGCATCACCTTGGTTTTATGATGTAAAAATTGCAAAATTAGATACAAAATTACATAATATTGTCATTATATTCATGATTCTATCCAGAGGGGAACTGGCCCTACAGTGAGCCTGGTTTCTCCCAAGGTTATTTTTCTGCGAACATCTTATGGAGTTTTGTGTTCCGTGCTCACTGGGTTTCTAAATTTTCAGTTAATATTTAATTACTTATTTTTAAACACAATTCACAATCGTATTTTATCAAACTACACTGTAGTGTGCTACGTTCAGGAGCGGTTTGGTTATTATCAAATATAATGTTCAATTATTCAAATCAATAGAACTTTGATTAGAATCAATGTTAGCTTTTTAATCCTTTAAATCAACAATCACCAAAGATAACCATCAATTATCAAATTCAGTAGGATATTAATTACTATCAAAGATAATCATTAATTATTCAAATCAATGGAACATTGATTGGAATGAACACTAGCTTATTGATCCTATTGTTGAATTCAACAATAATCAAAGATAATTATCAAAATAAATAGAATATTAATAAGGATTAATATCGCCATGGCACCACCCTGGAATAAGGGACTAATAACCAGACAGTATAACAGTCTCAATATTAGATTGTTCCTTAGGAAAATCGACGTAAGGAGAACATCAACATTCAAAAGGAAACAATGAAGGCTTGAATCCGAGCACTGACATCCCCTGCCAGCCTTTGACACAGGTGTTTGCAAAACAAACCAAAACACTTCTCTTTGAAATTTAACAAAGTTTATTGATGCAGTAATATCAATTAATAATTAATACAATGCAGTCAATAAACTACCATCTTACAACTACAAAGTAAACAGTGACATGATTAGTTATGGTAACCAAAATAAGCCTATAACATATGAGAGGAAGGTGTGTGTGTGTGTGTGTGTGGGCATGTTTATGTGGATTACGAGGACAATTTTTTTAGGTAACAAACTGGTAATTACAAGGGTATTATGCTATAAATGTGGTTTATTAGGACATTTCTAGCGTCCCTATAATGAAATAGCTTAAAAGTCATATTAAACCATTTTTTATTGAAAATGTAAAAATGCAGAAAGTTTTCTGTGAGGGTTAGGTTTAGGGGTTGTGTTAGGTTTAGGGGATAGAATATATAGTTTGTACAGTATAAAAACCATTATATTTATGGAAAGTCCTCATAATGATAGGTAGACCAACATATGTGTGTGTGTGTGTGTGTGTGTGTGTGTGTGTGTGTGTGTGTGTGAAAATAGTGACACACACAAAATGGCGGACGTGAGTACGTTACTTGAGATTATCCGGCAAGAGAATATGGCTGTGAATGTTGGCGGAGAGAAGCCGGTTAATGGTGTCTGCCCCTTTACCTCGTGTCTCCGCTTGTACGATAACTTGGGGACAAAGCTGAGCTTTATCACCAAGTTATCTACCAGCCAAATGTGAGGGGGGTGTGTGGTTAGTATGAGAGCGAGAGAGAGAATAAATTGGCAGCACCGAAGCCAGTTTTGCGGTCGAGGTAGAGAAAGCAGCTGTTAGTTTATCACTCAGAGACGTAGTGAATGGCTGGTAAACCGCCCTGCGGTCTTTGGTTCTTTATCGGATAAATACATTGTGCCGGTCTCATCCGCAATGGCAGAAATACACAACAGTCCAATGTGGTTGGATTACAACATAGCAAAATCAAATTTGTGAAAACAGTGTGTAACATTAATACCTTGAGTATTATTAGCAGCAATGAGCAGACTCTGCAGTCCGTAAACTGTACAAGCAATAACCTTAATACACAAGAATAACGCACTATAATATTGTATCACTGCCCTCGTAAACCTCTTACTTGGATCGCGCGAGGACACATATAGAATGTGTGTTCTTCCGTCGTTTGACTCCGACTTGGTTCCTCGAGGCTCGGGTGATGACGGGAGGCCTTTTCCAAGCTGGCGGTATGGCTGCTGATTCTCGGTAGGCTAGCGGAGAAATCAGCGACGTCGACTTGGTTGAAGAGGGAAGAGAAATCTTCTTTCTTCACTTCTGCAGGCAAACGAATGAAGATGAGGATTGCTCGGCATTCTCCTTCGGATCAGAGTGTTCAGTGGAACACCAAGTAATCTCAACTCGTCCAGTGAGATGGAGATTATTTGGCCACAGTTTCAAGTCGTACGTTACTTCCTTGTGCAACGAGGATACATCTGAGAGCAGCGATGAAAATCTCACTGGACGCGTCTGCGTACGGCACGCAAAGTCGCTGGAAACACTGCCTAGAAGGATCTCAGAGGTAATTCTACTCCCGAAGATGTCAAGGTTGAGGGGCGTTCTGTCGTGCACCTCATCCAATAGGAGTTGAGAGTTCGAGCCTTTGGAATTTCACACATTGGTGTAAAGTGAGCAAGGCTTCATGGGATTTGTAGTCTGTTTTGGACTTTGTTTATTTTGGCATGGTTGTCCAACAAAGAGCCTCAACCATCTAACAAACTATGTAAGGCTGTGTCCTTTAGAGGCCAGTCCTTTTGAGGCTGTAGGCTAAACTCCTTCTCAGCATTTAGAGCTATTTATGAGATGGTCATAAATGTTTCCGCTTCTGCGGTCATGCTGTGAAAATTTCTAAAATTATGAATAAATTATTTGTACGTTGTAGAAATGGATGAAGCCACCAGGAGGGTGCATATCCGTTTGCTTTGTTTTCTGTTATTTTCAAAAGTGTGCAAAGGATTGTGGGTGATTGAAGGCCGCAAAGGATGCACCTGATAAATCCTCTGAAATGTGGTGAATGAAGGCTCCAAAAAGTGCTTGGTGCTTGATGACGTGACAGCTGAGATATCCGACCTAGACTGCAGCATTCCAATTGAGAAGCACTGAAAATCTTTCAAATTGGTTGCTGAACCACAATTAGTAATTATATTTGTTATATGACCATGTGACATACAAATTTGAGACAGTTTTTGTAATAAATAGAAATATACAAAAAAAAAATCAATACCCCTGTCAATCACAAAATCCATTGAGATAGAAATGCATGCTTAAATTGCCTTACCTTGACATATGGTTTAAATAATGTAAGTGTATATTGAATACTGTATAAACAATATAATGATGCACGTGAAGCAGTATTTTGTGTGCTGTTCGTCATTCGTCATTTTGTCCAGGCTTGATCCTACCTGGAAAAAAAGTGTATACATTTAATGCTTAAACAATATTTCCTCTCTTTAAGACCTTATTGACTTTTATATAGTGCAAATGCAGTAAGAAACTCCAAATTGATCGCTCCTGCACAATCACGTCTGTATTTTAATTTTTGTTTCTTAAGGAAAAGGGATAAAATGGGACAGATATCAAGTTTGTCAATAACTAAATTGCTTCTGACATGAAAGAATGCCAAGACTGGAGGCAGCCCAGAGACACAGATGGTAGTTAAGCTATCTTGCAGATTTCATGGCATGTCTGTGCCTCATTCTTCGGTCCGCAAGACTGACTGCTTAATGGATGCAAAGCTGAAAATCACCCCCCGTCTTTAGCTTGTCTCTTCAAAGTATCTGCTCTGTCATCCCATTTATTTCTCCAGGATGTTCTGTCAGCCTCTTCTGATGTTGGGACTTAAAGGGATAGCTCACCCAAAAATCAACATTCTCTCATCATTTACTCATCATTATGCCATCCCAGATGTGAATGACTTATTTTCTTCTGCAGAACAAAAATGAAGATTTTTTTAAGAGTATTTTAGTTCTGTGGGTCCAAACAATGCAAGTGAATGGTGGCCAGAACTCTGAAGGTCCAAATTTAAATATCACATAAAGGTATCATAAAAGTAATCCTATGACTCCAGTGGCTTCATCAACACCTTCTGAAGTGATCCTATTGGTTTTGTGTGAGAACAGACCAAAATGTCATTCCTTTTTCACTATAAATCTTGACAACAGTCTCCTTACCAATGATGATTTCAAGCTTGATTACACTTCCAACAGCACCATCTAGGGCTCTGTGCATGTGCCAAACACTAGAAAGTGAAATCGAGCTTGAAATCATGATCGAGCATGGAGACTGCAATGGCAAGATGTACAGTGAAAAAGTTACATGTTGGTCTGTTGACCCCCAAATCCAATTGGATCACTTCAGGAGACATTGATCAAACCACTGGAGTTATATGGATTACTTTTATGATGCCTTTATGTGATTTTTGGACCTTTATGTGCTTTTTGGACCACCTACAGAGTATGTGCAAAAGTGGTAAACAAAGAAAAACTAAAAACATTGATACACCATGGAGAGATCATTTAGGTATTGATTGTAATGTTAACCTTTTAGAGGTTCACTTTACAAGCCACCATTGAACATGCCTGTGGGTGATCTTCAATGGTGAATGGTATCATTGCAGTTAATGCTTTTATCTCTGTGCTGAATCCAACTGTGCAAGATAAATGTCCTTTTTGTACTGAGAAGGAAACCATTTTCCATTGTTTTATACATTGTGAAAGACTGAGGACTCTTTTTGTTTTAATGGAAGTTTTATTTTATGCTTTTAATAAAGTGTTTACAATGACTGTTTATTTTTGGTTAGTAAATGCAAAAAAGAGGAGAGGAAGGCTACTAAATTTTAATCTGAGACAAGCAAAAATGGAAGTATAAAACATAACGTCTCTCTGGAACTGATAGAAGGATAGATTTGGTTTTCAAGGGGCTCACAAGAGCAAGAGTAAAAGGTAAATGTAGAATTAGAAGAAATCTGGAGTGGAGAAATGCTGTTTTGGGTTGAAAATGATATGTTCCATTTTGCTGATGAATTGGGTAAACTAATGAGATAAGTGTAATGTTTAAGTGTGGTAGGTTTTTGTGGTGCTGTATAAAATAAATGTGTTATAAAAAAATTTAAATCTCTCTCTCACACACACACACACACACACACACACGTTTCTCATTTATCCCCTTAAACGTTTTAAGAGCACCAGGCAATGACTGTTCTTTTTCTCAGTGTCAAATGAAATGACACAGAATTAGATTCTCAGTCCCACTGCATAGTACAAGCCACTTTTAACCCTAAAATGTATTGCTAAATTACACTCTATAATGCATACATTGGTCAAAATACAATTGCAATTACTGGATGCAATAACATTTTGGGTATTGTATCTGTAATGATATTGTAAATCACCTTTGTTGAAAGCATTTGCTAAATGACAGTTTGATAGTTACTTTCTTATTAAATATAAATCTGAACAGGGTGTTATTTAACGTCGCTTATATGTAATTACATAAAATAAAAAAAATGTAAACATAAGTCGTATAATTCCTTACATATGGAAACAAGTGGACACTACAATACCAATTTTATTAAAAATTGTGAAAACAGTTCACATAATAAAAGACAGTGAAAAAGCATTACAGAACTAATTTAAAGAAGTGCTATTTTAACCCAAAAATGCATTTGAAGAATTGGGAATTCAGGAATTCCTGAAATGCATTTTTGGATTAGAATATGATTTCTTAAAGGTGTAGTTCACCAAACATTTAAATTCTCTCATAATTTAATCACCCTCATGCCATCCCAGATGTGTTCAGCTTTCTTTCTTCTTCCGAATAACAAACAAAGAGTTTTAGAAGAATATTCCAGCTCTGTAGGTCCACACAATGCATGTGAATGGGTACCAAATTTTTGAAGCTCCAGTGCACATAAAGGCAGCATAAAAGTAATCCGTATGACTCCAGTGGTTAAATCCATATCTTCAGAAGTTATACAATAGGAGTGGGTGAGAAACAGATCAATAAATGTATTACTATAAATTCACCTCCCTGCCCAGAAGGTGATGATATGCACAAAGAATGTGAAAGTGAAAGTGGAGATTGATAGTGAAAAGGACTTAAACATTGATCTGTTTCTCATCCACACTTATCATATTGCTTCTGTTGATATGGATTTAACCACTAATTAAACAATCATCCATGCAAGTTAAAAGGATTGCTTTTATGTTGCCTTTATTTGCTTTTGGAGCTTCACATTTTTGGTACCCTTTCACTTGCATTGTATGGACCAACAGAGCTAAATTATACTTCTAAAATTCTCAGTTTGTGTTCAGCAGAAGAGAGAAAGTCATACACATCAGTGGTTGCATGAGGGCAGGCAAATTGATGCCCTATGTGCGGGAGGTTCCCATGATATGTGCGTGAAGCGATCGTCTGTGTTCCGCAAGTGATTTTGGGTCCTTGAATAACATATAACGCGTGAGAAAGGGCAATTGGTGGACTTTCTGGTGCCCTCCTAGGGTAACGTTGTGCCCCCCTAGGGAGTTGGTGCCCTACGCAGACTGCATTGTATACATATAGGGAACGGCGGTACTGCATGCGGGTATGTAAATGATGACAACGTTTTCATTTTGGTTGAACTACCTCTTTAATTGATTTCACACAGTTTTTTCATTGGAGAACATACTATCAGAAACATCACTAAGGTGTGTCATGTCCCCTTGCAGAGCATGGAGAGAGTTGTAAGAGATAGAGAGAGAAAGAGAATCACTATTTCCCCCAAACTGCTGTGAGACCAAATCCACTTTAAATTAGGTGACCTTCCCTCCTCTGCACAAGGGAGCATAGTTAGAGGGAGGTACAAGAATAAAGAGTAATGAAGTGAAGCAAAAAACTTATAAATTATTCCTTTAATCCTGTCTGACAAGAGGCATGTTACAAAACAGCTCATTTATACAGACAGCCGTTTAGTGAAACCTGAATAAAATCAAATATTAAAGGGAAATATTTGACCCAAAAATGCAAATTACTCACCCTTGTGCCATTCCAGATGTATATGACTTTCATAGTTTTCTAGAACACAAATTAAGATTTTAAGAAGAATATCTCTGCTGTGTAGGCCCAAACAATGCAATTAAATGGTGACCAGAACTTAGAATCTGCAAAAATCATATAAAGGCAGCATAAAAGAAATCCATTAGACTTCAGTGGTTAAATCCATGTCTTCTGAAGTGATATGTTAGGTGTGGCTGAGAAACAGATCAATATTCAAGTAATTTGTTCCTATAAACGTCCACTTTCACTTCCAAATTCCTCTTCTTATATCTTATTCTTATTAATTAGCATTCTTCATGCATATCTCCACCTACTGGTCAGGGCTGGTCAAAGGTGGAGATTTATAGAAGTAAAAATAATAATAATAATAATAATAATTACAATAAAAAGGACTTAATATTGATCTGTTTCTCACCCACACCTACTGCATCATATCACTTCTGAATCACGGATTTACCAACTGGAGTCACATGAGCTACTTTTATGATGCCTTTAAGTCCTTTTTGGACCTTCTGAGTTCTGGTAACCATTCACATGCATTGTATGGAACTACAGAGGTATTCTTCTAAAAAAATGGTTTGTGTTCTCCAGAAGAAAGAAACACACATCTGGGATGGTATGAGGGTGAGTAAATGATGAGAGAATTCCAGATTCTGCACAATTTCCATATATATATATATAAAAACCTGAGATGTCATCATCATTCCCACTCATAACAGCAAGGCCTTAAGGTATGTGAAACAAACAAGGGATTGTATCACATAGTCCTAAATAGAATCAATCGAATCAAATCTATACACACACACACACACACACACACACACACACACACACACACACACACACACACACACAGCATCACAAATGGTCTAAGATTTTGGGACCTCCTGTATATGCACACAAAACTCCCATTCCACACAAGCACCAGGCACCATCAGTCAACCATCTCAAGCTTCAATGGGTGCTTAAACCTTACGTGACAAGGAGGGGGGTGTGGCTGGGCCGAGAGGATGCACGTCCAGTGCCGAGTTGCCCAGTCAGCGGGAGAGAGATAAAACGAGGAGCTGGAGACACCAGAGAGAGAGACAAACGCAGCAGTGTAACAGATTGGGAAGTAAGATGTGGGAATCAGAGTAACAAACAACTAGATTTTAATGAGACACCTGTCTCTTCCCTTTTCTCCCTCCTGCTGATTAGGCAACTCAGCGCTGGGCGGGCATACTCACGGCCTGGCCACGCCCTCCTCCTAGTCACACTGTATAAAAGGACATGCTGTTTTCTTGCCACTAATTAAAAGGGAAAGTCATGCCAAAGGTCACTAAAAGGTGCTAAAACATCTCCACAGGTAGTAGTGTCCAGCCTTCACAGTTGCAGACCAATGTGCCAGTAGTCAGTCATATTGACAGATTCCACAGTCACAGTTGCATTGAACATGGCATTGTAAAGAAAAGCATTGTAGGGCAGAGATCAGCAGGAGCACATCAGAGCAGCACTGTTGTATGCCACCCTCAGGGCTCAGAACACATTTTTCTTCCACAGGAGCTTGTTAGGCGGAGACTGGGGATGTCCTATTGAATAGGTCTCAGTCTGACGGCCTCAAACAGTAAAGAAGCTCTCAGAGTGGGAGTCATTAGAAGTTTTGGCAAACTGCATTCTGAGTGTACTTGATAACCTTGAGCGACTTTCCAATACTTTGTTGAGTACTACATGCAGTTGTAGGTTAGAAAGTGTTAACCGTTTTTAAGAAAATTAACCCACAAATGTCTTACTTACAGTTGTATCTGCATATTAATCTGGGATAAGAGAAAGTATTTTAACACAGAAAAAGTTGCACACTTCAGCTTTAAATTAAGCAAGGATAAGCCAATAATTATATAAAGCATTTTGTAAAGCCAATACTTCTTAACTGTGATTCAAGCCAATGGACATCTTACAGTCTATCTTTGGGGTCAAGTGCAATTGCAGCTAAACTGGCATTGTGCCATGCAGGTTTCATACAATGAAGTTTAATACAGATGAGATGTCCATTCTGGTAACCAAGAAGTATTGAAATAAAAAAGTATGATTAAGTCATATTATTACACATACTACATGTTTTTAATTGTGATTGGTTGAGAATGTACTGTGTGAAAAATATACTGTAAAAACGAATGATACTGAGGTCATCCTGGATATATTGTTTATCATACAGTATATTGTATATTGTCTTTAATGAATTTCTACTATATTTTTCCATTTCAAGAATTGACCTTATGGTATAAATATTCCAACATAGCAGTTTGGCTCACATTATTATAGTACTCCATTTTAACAACAATATTAAAATGATTTCTATTGTTATGATATACAACATATGATATTACACTAGCATGACAATCAAGTTTTATGATTATCAGATACAGCTAAACCAGTTATCCCATTAGTGCAAATACACCGATCAGCCACAACATTAAAACCACCTACCTAAATTGTGTAAGTCGCCCTCGTGCCGCCAAAACAACGCCAACCTGCATCTCAGAATAGCATTCGGATACGTTATTCTTCTCACCACAATTGTACAGAGCAGTTATCTGAGTTACCGTAGACTTTGTTAGTTCCAACCAGTCTGGCCGTTCTCTGTTGACCTCTCTCATCAACAAGGCATTTCCATCCACAGAACTGCTTCTCAGT
Organism: Xyrauchen texanus; assembly: GCF_025860055.1. NCBI lineage: Eukaryota > Metazoa > Chordata > Actinopteri > Cypriniformes > Catostomidae > Xyrauchen > Xyrauchen texanus. Next base: position 32,640,661 of record NC_068292.1, read on the forward strand.
TTTTTTTGTTTTTGGCACCATTCTGAGTAAATTCGAGAGACTGCTGTGCATGAAAATCCCAGGAGATCAGCATTTACAGAAATTCTCAAACCAGCCCATTTGGCACCAACAATCATCCATGCGATTATCTAATCAGCAAATCACGTAGCAGCAGTGCAGTGCATAAAATCATGCAGATATGGGTCAGGAGCTTCAGTTAATGTTCACATCAACCATCAGAATGGGGAAAAAAGTGATCTTAGTAATTTGAACCGTGGTATGATTGTTGGTGCCAGATGGGCTGGTTTGAGTATTTCTATAAACCATTTCTGGTCAATTTCAGGTTTATGAGTTGAGCAGAGAACATGACTGTAATCCACAGAGCATTATTGGGAATTGATGGGGAAGTTTGAATACAAGATCTACTATGTTTTAAACAATACAGAGCAAATACTGTAAAATTTGCCACTTCTTCTGTTGTCCAGAACCATTTTATATCGAATTAATTGACCTTTTTATAGACTCACCTCCCAGATGCAAAGAGCATCTTCAGTGTCTTATAGCAGGAACATCAGACTGCCTGAAAACCGCAAAGTGTTCTTTTCATTAAAAATACATCAATGATTGTGTTATCGAAGCTACTTTAAAAATGTAAGAGATAGCACACGTACATCTCTGAGATGTCTGTTTAACAGCGTTTCATCTGGAATGCATCGCAAAATTGTGAGAACAGACCACAATGTAACTCCTTTTTCACTGTTCATCTTGACAGCAGTCACCTTGACAATCATGATTTCAAGCTCGATTACACTTCCTAAGTGCCATCTAGCACTCTGCACATGTGTCAAACACAAGGATGTGCAATCAAGCTTGCAATCATGATTGTGCCTAGAGACTGCAATGGCAAGATGTACATTGAAAAAAGAATTACATTTTGGTCCGTTTTCACCCAAAACCAAATGGATCGCTTCAGAAGACATTGATTAATCCACTGGAGTCTTATGGATTAACTTTATGATTACTTTTTCTCATTTTGAAGCATCAAGGTCCTGTCCACCATTCCCTTGCATTGGATTGACCTACAGAGCTGAGATATTCTTCTTTAACTTTAAAATGAACTAAACTGATTCACTAAAATTAGATGGACTTCCCAATGCCACATATGAGAGATAAGACATTGTAGAAGTGCACGTTTCTGAGGTGCATACACAATATAATGCAAAACTGTACTATTTTTAACAGCTGGTGACACTACTTATGTAGTTAAATTAGCGTAACTACTGTTAGTTAGGTTTAAGAGTCGTTCACCCCAAACTTGTTTTTGTATTCATCTGCACTCTTTTCTATTGTTTCTATGTAAACACACTCTAGAGAGCGCCATTAAACTTTGCAACATGTCGTGTTTTCATTTTTTATCAACGGGAGCTTAAATTTACAAGTTATTGGGTGTTTTTTGGTAAGAAAACATTTGCCAAGAACATGTGTTAAATTTTAGTGTATAATCTAAGTCAATTAGCCCTAATAAATGTTCCATTATGAAATGCCTCACAAAAGTTAATTGTCATTTGTATCTCTAAATGTGTGTGCTTTGTCTATAATGATGCAAGGCTACAAATCAGTTAAATGTGGACCAGATATAATTTACCAAGCATTACTCTTTCAGGCTTCAAATGTATAATAGATAAATAAAAGAAATATCATCAGTCCTACGAGTATTGGTGGCCCTCTGCCACAGTCTTGCATACAGACTCTATTTCAATTTCAGTGAGCAAAGTGAAATGAAGTTATATTGCTAGGCATTGATTATATGAATGTCTGACTCTGTTTAAATTCATGAAAGTTTTCGAGAGCTCAAGACCACTCATTTTCAGAGAGAAAAATCCATCAAAAGGTTTTCCATTTTCCCAAGTTATGAGCTTTGATAACAGGTGGATAGTTTATGATGTTCCGCCCATAGTAAAGGTCAGTTTTGTTTAAACACAGCCCTCTCATACAGAACTGTTTCTACAAAATAAAGCAAAACCTGTGCTGATGAACTGTTGAGATGTTCACAAACAGCTTATATAGGACAGATACACTCACCTAAAGGATTATTAGGAACACCATACTAATACTGTGTTTGACCCCCTTTCGCCTTCAGAACTGCCTTAATTCTACGTGGCATTGATTCAACAAGGTGCTGAAAGCATTCTTTAGAAATGTTGGCCCATATTGATAGGATAGCATCTTGCAGTTGATGGAGATTTGTGGGATGCACATCCAGGGCACGAAGCTCCCGTTCCACCACATCCCAAAGATGCTCTATTGGGTTGAGATCTGGTGACTGTGGGGGCCATTTTAGTACAGTGAACTCATTGTCATGTTCAAGAAACCAATTTGAAATGATTCGAGCTTTGTGACATGGTGCATTATCCTGCTGGAAGTAGCCATCAGAGGATGGGTACATGGTGGCCATAAAGGGATGGACATGGTCAGAAACAATGCTCAGGTAGGCCGTGGCATTTAAACGATGCCCAATTGGCACTAAGAGGCCTAAAGTGTGCCAATAAAACATCCCCCACACCATTACACCACCACCAGCAGCCTGCACAGTGGTAACAAGGCATGATGGATCCATGTTCTCATTCTGTTTATGCCAAATTCTCACTCTACCATCTGAATGTCTCGACAGAAATCGAGACTCATCAGACCAGGCAACATTTTTCCAGTCTTCAACGGTCCAATTTTGGTGAGCTCTTGCAAATTGTAGCCTCTTTTTCCTATTTGTAGTGGAGATGAGTGGTACCCGGTGGGGTCTTCTGCTGTTGTAGCCCATCCGCCTCAAGGTTGTGCATGTTGTGGCTTCACAAATGCTTTGCTGTATACCTCAGTTGTAACGAGTGGTTATTTCAGTCAAAGTTGCTCTTCTATCAGCTTGAATCAGTCGGCCCATTCTCCTCTGACCTCTGGCATCAACAAGGCATTTTCACCCACAGGACTGCCGCATACTGGATGTTTTTCCCTTTTCACACCATTCTTTGTAATCCCTAGAAATGGTTGTGCGTGAAAATCCCAGTAACTGAGCAGATTGTGAAATACGCAGACCGGCCCGTCTGGCACCAACAACCATGCCACGCTCAGAATTGCTTAAATCACCTTTCTTTCCCATTCTGACATTCAGGTTGGAGTTCAGGAGATTGTCTTGACCAGGACCACCCCCCTAAATTCATTGAAGCAACTGCCATGTGATTGGTTAATTAGATAATTGCATTAATGAGAAATTGAACAGGTGTTCCTAATAATCCTTTAGGTGAGTGTATATTTACAGTGGTCTCAAAGTATGTGGAGTTAAAGCCATACTTATAAAATGTATGTATTTCATTGCAAAAATTACTTCTACATGCAAAAGATGCTAGACCTTTTCTCTGAATTAGCCGCACTTTTCTGAGTCATTTTGCAATTACCTTTAACCAACTGGTCTCAGGGTAATTTTTCAGTTTCGCCTTCATTTAAAACTTGTGTTAAAATGTTTGTGAAATCTTTTGCTTGAAAAGTGCGCTTGTGCTATATTTCTTTAAAATAAATGCCACTTAGTTTAATATATTTAATATATTTCATTTATTTGTAGCTTTAGTGAACAATTATTTTTGGGGCCACTTTATTACGTTCTCAAGAAAAATTGGATGAGTTGATCAATGAATAGTTGTTTTGTTCATCAGTCATTCACAGCATGTTGGAAAACTTGCCTATTGGCCAAACATTCAACAAATATGACATTTAAAACTTTAAAAGGCCGCCTGTAAACAATTACATTGGCTTCAAAGGTTTTCATCAAGAAAAGCCCTTTAAATGCAGCATCCATTATTCCCTGAAATACAGGCACCTTTTATGTTAACAGTGAAAGCTTGACTTGATAAACAGAGTAGCATATCTCACACAGATAAGCTTAGGAGAAACAGATGGTATGGACCCATGTCTCATACAGCGAGCCATCGCTCTGTAGCTGGTCGTGGAGATTCATGGGGTGGGGGAAGATAAAGAAATGGAGGAATGGAAGTCATCCATGTGTACACTGCACCAAGCTATCTGCTTACCAGCTTTGTGTACTTTCCTAGGCAATGGGCTGGACCAACGGGCCACTCAACCACCTCCAGGGAGACTTGCGCATACAAACCGGCGAGATAAGGGAATGCATTTGGACAGCCATAGGATCTGTCAAGCAGGAATGTCAAAAACCAGGCCATCTGGCTGGGGTCTTCCCTATCCACTTTTCTAAGCACCAGACCACGGTGCCAAGGATACTTCCACCTGCTCTGCACAAAGCAATGGGAAGAGATAATGGATGAATAGCAAGCATCCATTGGAATGTGTGTGTGTGTGTGTGTGTGTGTGTGTTAAACCTTGTTGAAATGACCAGCTCAGACCAGCAAGCATTTCCATTTTCCAAGCTGGTTTATGCTGGTTAGGTGCTGGTCTAGCTGGTGGACCATAGCTACAGTATGTTTTTGAATCAAATAAGGGGGACAAAAAATGCTGGTTGACCAAGGGAGTCTCAATCCGGTCACAAGAGAAGTCTTAATTGTATTCAGAAATTGCAAAATCGTAAGAAATTGTAAGAGATGGCTCGTACAAAAACATACTAGTTTTCTTTAGAGAAAATATCGTATATCGGTATACCGTAATATACCGATTCACGACAAGCGGAATCTCCTATCATACCATTTTTGCATCAGCTCGAGTGTGCTTAAATTCCCCTATGGAAGCGTATGTCAGCAGCATAAAAGACACAAGTTCAGATCCCGCGTTGAAACCAAGAAGTATGCGCGCTCGCATAATCAGTGACGAGCATGACTCGGAGGTTGCATTTTTCCCTCTAACATTATATTTTTACTCAACTAATGGTTAGGTTTAGTTTTGGGATTTGGGGAGTACCGTTTATAAAAAAATGCATTCTTCAATGTTTTACAACCTGTACAGCTGAAAACAACTCGCTTCTCAACTCGCTTTTTGCGTCCCCTCCGTGGGCATTGCCCCTGGAAAATGGAGCTCATACAAGCCCATACACCCAACAACACTTAGCGCTTTGGCCTCTGAGGGCAGTGTTTCTCATTTTGGTAAGCACAGACCGATTTCAGCTAAAGACAAGTCAACCAACTATTTCTGATTTCACTGTGAGATCAATCTGGTTTAACCCCCAACCCAAACATAAACCTTACCATAAAGTCTAACCCCTTACCCAAAATCTATACATTTAAAGAGATAGTTCACCCAAAAATGAAAGTTATCTTATAATTTACTCAACCTCATGCCATCCCAGATGTGTACGAATTTTTCTTTAGCAGAACACAAGCAAAGATTTTTTTGAAGAATATCTCTTCTCTGTAGGTCCATACAATACAAATGAATAGTAATCAGACCTTTGTAGCTCCAAAAATCACATGAAGGAAACATAAAAGTAATCCATATGACTCCAGTGTTTAAATGCATGTCCTCAGAAGTAATGTAATAGATGTGGGTGAGAAGAAATATTTAAGTTATTTTATTTTATTCAGATGTGAAAGTGAAAGTGGAGTATTAGAGTTCAAAATAAATTAAATGTTGATCTGTTTCTCACCCAGACCTATTTTATTGCTTCTGAATATGTGGATTTAACCACTGGAGTCATATGGATTACTTTTATGTTTCCTTTGTGGATTTTTGGATCTACAAAGATCACCATTCACTTGCATTGGATGGACAGAGCCAAGATATTCTTAAAAAAATCAGAAGAAAGAAAGTCATACACATCTGGGATTGCATGAGGGTGAGCAAATGATGAGAGAATTTTGGGGAAAACTATCCCTTAACAATTTTGCTCCTCAAGTAATTGTATCTTGTTTTAAGTATGGTAAGAAATTTTCACTGGCAAACAATGCAAACATTGATACTGATTTGGAATTATTACTATTATTATTTTATTTATTTTTTTACATCAGCATTTCATGCTTTGGACCAACATCCAAAACATAACATATGCTGGAGTCCAGCATTCCTGGTGTTTCTAACAGATACATTTGTGCATATCCAATGTACATATCAAAACCACAATTTGCATACTGAAGTCACACTTCAAAGCCCAGAAGAGAACGCTGGCACTTGCACATCTGTGAGTTCCGTGTTTAAGAACAACAACATATAAACAGAGATGGGATGAAAATGGGGAGAGAGTGTGTCTATGACCTCTGCAAGGACGGAGGGGAGATTAGCATCTGTGGATGCTTATGAGCAGAACGTCTTAAGAACCTCAAAGAGGAGCAGAATTACAAGGCTGTAGAGGTAATATAAAGCATTGGCTTACGTGCGATTGGCTAGGAGTTACCCAGCTAATGATGTGATGATGTACACCTGCTGGTCTTCCCACTAGAACTACGCTCCACTTCCATTTCCAAGGACTCATTTAGTGGATTCATTTTACACTTTGTGCTGTACATTCTTTACTTTCTCTAATTTGCAACATACAAATTAATCTAAGTGTAAACATTATTGAATAAGTGTAGAAAATGTTCAGAGGAAGATTAATGAAGAACAAATAGCATCCTCTGATTGCACTGAAAACAATTACTTATTTTAAATATGCGTGAAGCAGCATAACACCAGTGAAGATGGTTCCACTGGATTGCGAATGGCATGGTTTTGTGTTGAAATATCACGTGCCAAAGTGACACAGTTGTTTTGCACCAATACATTCGCCTGTGTTTTTTAATGAGAATGTGCATTACTTTACACTATGTTCATGTTCTAGCAATTTGATATCAAATTGGTGTTATTCACCATGTGAAAAGACAGCACCTACTGTAGGTCACAGAGAAGATACTAACCATTTCTATCCATTGTAGGGTGAAGACCCAGTCTTAACCATGTGAAACTGGAGTTGTCTGGAGGGCGTATAATGCTTTATTGGGAATGGACTGCAGTTCAGTGTACAGTACGAGCTGTGACAGAGCGAGGTCTTGTCCTCTAATTAATCTGGCAAGGCTTTCAGTTTTAACACTGTATCACTTTGCAGGCCTGTTGAATAATTCACAACCCTTCGATGAGCTGCTGTATGTCATAGGAGAAAGCCTGCGGTCCACTGCCACCTCACTTCCCTGAAATGGGGGAAATGGAAAAAAGCAGGAACAGAGAACTAATAATTGAGAGAGGAAGGGTGCGATCAGGAGAGAGTATACAAAAATAGACATTACAGAGATGAGTGATAAGAACCACCAGACTGAGAAACAGACAGAAAAGGGGAGAAAGATGGTGACCAAAAAGGGAAGAGACACTCAGCGGTGGCTGTGAGCCTGTCCCACAAGGCCAGATCTGGCTGACAAAGCACAAGGATAGGCCACAGTCCTTCACTCTACTCAAGAAAGACTTTCTTCTATTTAGACTGTGCCCACAAGCAATCAGCATCCTCATTTCTCTCCCAAGAGAGGGCTGTCTGATTATATCAATCAAAGTTTTGTAAGAATGTTTTGGACAATACAATCTACCCTGACAATACAAGTGCTCTAACAGCCATGCTCTTGTAAGCATGATGTTTACATTAATGTTGTACAGGTCATTTCAAATCACTCATTACTCTACAAACAATGGTTGACCGATATGGGTTTTTAATGGCTCCTGTCAACAGGAGATCTTGGCACCACTGCATCAGTATTTGGAAGTAACTAACTGGCTATAACGTAATTACATTATATAGTAGCATGAAAGTATTTTTATTTATATATATATTTTTACAATGGAGTCGATTTTTCAGCAACAAGCCACTTTTTCCCAAGTAATGGTACAACATGGTAAATTGGCCCACTTTTTCACATTGTATTGTGCCCGCTGTTGCAGAGCAAACCTAGACAATTACATGCACTTACAACAGCCCTCTCTTTCTCTCTCTCTCTCATTGGAAGTTCAAAACATTCATGAATTGTTTGGGTCATTTTATACCCATTTTCATTTTTGTTTCTATAATAAAAGTGGTCTCCTTTATCTAAGTGGTACAACACTTGGGGGCTTCTCCTCAACTTGCTATCTGAAACACACACACACACACACACACACACACACACACGTTGTTTCCATGTTTTATGGGGACTTTCCATAGACATAATGGTTTTTATACTGTACAAACTTTATATTCTATCCCCTAAACCTAACCCTACCCCTAAACCTAACCCTCACATAAAAACATTCTGCATTTTTACATTTTCAAAAAACATAATTTAGTATGATTTATAAGCTGTTTTCCTCATGGGGACCGACAAAATGTCCCCACAAGGTCAAAAATTTCGGGTTTTACTATCCTTATGGGGACATTTGGTCCCCACAAAGTGATAAATACACGCTCACACACACACACACACACACACACACACACACACACACACACACACACACACACACACACACAGTAACCAATGCATATATTTTTATATTATCTAGAAATTAAAAAAGAAATTTGTTACAACATTGGCTTATAGAGATCAGCCAATGCATTGAGCACTGAAGCCATATACTGACCATATCTGTAATTTAATTTAATTGCTATTTTAATTCCAGCAGCCACCAAAGAGCCCCAATGCATGACAAAAAACAAAACAAAATGCACAACTTTTGTGTTACTTTAGTGAAATAAGTGTTATTACATATTTTTTATTATTTCTTTTTAAATATTACACAGTTTGTTTGGGTCAATTTTGACCTGTGAACAACTTAAGTGTGACTCACAAACGAACACTGCAAAAAGGTTAAGTAAATTGGTTTGTTCAGACTGTGAACCGGTTAAAATAAATGGTTCACCAATTTGCTTATATGTAGCCAGTGTTGGGTGTAATCTAATTACAAAATAATGAATTAATGCAATTACTTTATAGTAGGAATAATAATAGTCAGAAGAACTAGCATATTCAATAGAGGCTCTGCCCCTGTGGGGTGTTGTCCCTAAAAACTAGTCTAACTGACATATTGGTCTATGATTACCATAATTACAAAAAGGGGCTTGAATAAATGAATGAACCATAAAAAACAACTTTCCAGAACATTTTATTATTGTTTGAACACCCCGTCCCACCCCAACCCTCAGTTCCCCATGGCCTACATGTCCTCTTCCTGTCCGACAAACACATGGTCAAAAACACAGTTCTTTTTCAGTTCATTCAGTATAATACAGAAACACTTGGAAGGAAACAAATAAACAAACAAAACGCACAAAAAACAAGGACCTGGCTCTACATTTGTTTCAGCACAAGGCAAAAGTCCCCTGCTCTCTCAAAGCGAGACACTAGGAACAGTTATGCGGTTTTAGTGGAGTTGACTACAATTATAATATGGCTAATGTCTTTGGAATGAGCATGGCAAAAAACAATTATAAGAGGGTTTAAAGTGACTAAATGGGCCTTCTGAAGGGGTGATTTTGGAATGGCTTTTAGAGATCATCCGCATTTGACTGTGGATGTGTTAGATCTTCTGGTGGCATATTTAGAAAATAGAATGTCTTACAGTATACAGTACATTCAACTCTTTCTATTACTTTTAAAATCTGTCCAAACAAGCGTTATTCACAAACTATTCACAAAACACAAATATACATCTATATTTACACATACTTTCCACTGTAAATTTGAGTGTCCAGGCACTTTCCAAAAAAATCCAATGGTCTAAAGACATTGTACTGAAATAAGTGACACACAGATAGAGCACCCCTATCTGATCACAGACTGCTCTATCTTAACTAGCTTGTTAACACCATCAGGCATCTCAGGCTGTGATAATCTGTGATGGGCTCACTGTGGACTGGGTTTAGCTGACATTTGAGATGCTGTATGAAGAGTACTGAATGAACTCATTGGGAGCACACTTTTGTGGCTTGCTAACTTGGCATTTTGCTGATATGGCAATTTAGTACATTTCACAGCTGGGGTCATAACAATTTCAGTGGAGTGTGTGTCTAACACGGATTAGAGTAGATCATCTCAGACTGTTTGATTTTGTGCTTGTTGTTGAAACTATTGTATATTAAAGCTGAAGTGTGATTTTTGTTAATGTCAAAAATACTTTCTCCTTTCTCAGCTTAATATGCATAAAACTATTAAGCAAGCCATTTATAGACTGATTTCTTGACAAAAAATTATAATAATTTAAACACTGCCTCTGTGGCACTATCCAAACAATAGTTAGTTTGAGCATCCGTACATTTCCACACAACAACATTGGCTCAAGCAATGATTTGAGATTGGGGTGGGACTATCCATTTTTTTCAACAAATAGGAAACAGGGGGAGTGATCGGGAGACCTGTTTGAAAAAAATATTTCCAATTACTTTTAGTGACACTAGGGGTGTAAAAATGACACACTTCAGCTTAAATGGCGGTAAATAGTTTAAATTGGTACTTAGCATTTTTATCACCATGGCTGTCTCCTCTTACAGGAAAGCACCAGCAGAGTGTTAACCATCTGTTTTACCAGGCTATTAGAGGAAAACACCAAATAAAACTGATGATATGTTGAAATGGAACAGAAATTGACAGTGGATGTGTAAAATTAAAGGGATGCTTTGAAGAATCTTGAGCCCAGGATTCTGCTGTACACTCACAATTGTTAAACAAAATCCACTCAAAGTACACAAGTCAGTCAGATAAATAGTTATAATGAAAAGAAGCAGATTGCTTGCGTCTTTTTCTCCACCTCCGACACTGCATCACCTCTGTTTCCGTTTTCAGCACTGTTGTAAAAAGACTATTAACTGCGCTCTCTCAAAACTATTGAGTGAGAAGATAAAGGTCAGGCTGTAATCCATCGCCAGCTTGAGAATGCCATCACGTCTGCCCCTTTGCTAATGCACTTCCTTTGCTTTAAGCACACAGGGCCACTGTTAGCACTTGAGACTTACACCTTAAGAATTAAGGGATTTCAAGCAGACATTAAGTTTATATACAGGTGAGTGGAAAAAAGACAACAGCCACTACAAGGAAAGTCACAGTGGGGCAGCCACGTTTTCCGTTGACACTCCTCTTGAGACATATGGCACCATGTACATAGGAACAAATTCAGTATCCAGTTGATAGAAGTACCAATAGAGTTGCTTCAGAGGCAATAGTTTAAAACACTGCGATTGCTATGCAGTCCCAAGGCCTTAGTTCAACACTGGTCGTACAGTTGAGGCGAAGGAATCAATGTCTTGATAGGCAGTTGATGGAAACCTGTCTGCTGGTTGGTTCAGTGTGTAAGTGTGTATATGAGCATTTGTGCATGCATGTGTGTGTGTGTGTGTGTGTTTTCCATTTAGCTCCTTTTAAGGGGTATGGCAGATGCCCGACTCCTTTTAGGGGCCATGGTACAGACTCTAGACTCATAGCTCTACTGAGCTGCACATGAATAGTCCTCCTCCAAGTGATGTTTATTTCGGCTCTTCAGTCCAGCCAGCAAGAGAGAAACAGGCAGATGTAAAATTAAAGCTGCTGTTATTAGAAATAGCTCACAGTCTCTGTAAGCAGAGGTAAACCAAACACACTGCACCAAGCCAAGCTTTGGAACATTTTTGCAGAACAGCTATAAGGAAACAATATGCTTAAAAAATACTCAAAAACAAAAATAGCCACGACAACAGAGAGTGTAGCAAGTTTAGATGTTTGGGGCGAATGTGAAAAAAAAATCTACTCCCTGGGTTTGTCTTTGCATCATCTCCTTCCTCAAAGGGAAAGATGACAGAAAGAAGGGGAGCGAGGTGCAAAGGGAGATCAGGTTATGAGAGTGAGTCTGCCAGTGGTCCTGCTCCATGCATGGTTGTTAGCTTGGGCTGGGTTGGGGAGGGGGAGTCCGCTATCTGACCTCCAAGCAGTCCAAATACTCCAAAACCAGTTCATAACAGAAACGATACTGCTCCTATGCAACACAGACACAGAAAATTAGAGAATTACAGCTATAATTCACTCCTATTTCTTTCACATGGCATGTGACTTACCTTTTGATTAGCACACAATATGCTATTGAACATTACACAAGGTCATTATGACTAAATTAATGAGTGAATGAATTGATATTTACATTAATACATGTGTTTAGCAACATACAATGTCAACAGCCATCTTGGTAATACACCAGGCTGGTATCCCTCTTAAACTGGTATATATATATATATATATATATATATATATATATATATATATATATATATATATATATATATAGACCGATTGTGGATTTTGCGGATGACAATAACTAAGGTTGTAATAAAGGCAGAAAATGTATTTATAGCATGTTGAAAAACAAATTCTTAGTCTTTCATTACTGTGATGGGCACAGTATAAAATCCCAGATGCAGTTTGTTATGCAATCCAAAATCTAAATAATATCCCGAAAAAAATAAATACTTTTAACTTTTAACTATAAACAACCCTGAACTACACCAGGGACTCTAATGTTGCATATCTGTGCTTCCAGCTTACACAAACACATGAAGGAAACAAAACATGCACTCAATCATTACAATCAATTATACAATAATTTACAATGTATTACAATAGAAAGACTATAAAGTAAACACTGTCATATGGGCTAATAAATACTGTATGAACAATATGTTCCAGAGAACACAGAGGAATAAAAGAATAAAAGTAAACTAATGTCCACTATTTGTGCTTATTTTTGCAAATAACAAATAGTTCCAAAAACTATTTGACTATATATCGACTATCGATATATCGGTTGACCTCTGTGACTTTTTTCCTAAACTGCCATGTTGAGCATTTAGATTTCTCATATTCATTTTCAACAAGAGGCCTGTCTCCTCCTTATGCTGACTATAATATAATTTTATATCATTTTACACCTACCAGTGTTTCTACCATGTTGGGCTTAGCATTACGAAGGGTTTTGACAGCATAGAAGACATCCACCATGTTTTGGTATTGGATCATCTCCATCAGGATGTTACTGGCACAGTATGTTCCACTGCGGCCACCACCATTCCTACACAATCAACAAAACACAGCTGTAACATGCACAAAAGAGGCATACATTGAGAATAGCATTCAAACAGCATACCTGCATACAGATACTCAGTTTTCAAGAGAAATTTCACACATCCAGTTAATATGAAACCACCCTGCACAGGAGGCATACAAAAGCTTTTGAAGATCCCAAAGGCCTTCTGCTATGTACACGTATGGCACAGTGGCGGCAGCTAGATGAGGCAATGCTGAGATAATCAATCGCAGTCAGTGCTTTGGCAGGTCTGGATTTAGTGCTGAGAAAGGGCTGCGCTGTTCTGTATTAAAGCATAATTGATTTCATCTCCATAATCTCTTCCCTCTGCCTGTGGTTGGTAACACTGTGTGACAGCCATGAGTGATGTACTTCTGGGGGGGCGATGGGAAGGGAATTCGTGTCTGGAGTTCGAGATGAGATGCTTTGGTAGGCAGGAGGGGAGACAAAAGCCACGGGGAAGGTGGAGTGGGCAGTAAAAAGGATAATGACAATGTTAACACCTCGGCTGAGTTCATTGATTTTGGCCACAGCCACTAGGTATGAGTGAACTTGCTGTTCCCCTTTTGTCAATCACTCGACGTAGTGAAACTAGGGGGTCACACTTGGGAGCCAAAAAGCACCTCAGATCTTTGAGAAAAAGCCAATGGGAATTGGCGAGTGGAATTTGCATGCCACTCCCCTGGACATACGGGTATAAAAGGAGCTGGAATGCATCCATTCATTCAGATATTTTCTTCGGAGCCGAGCGGTTGTGTGTCAGCGAGCTGAATAGGGGGCTCCAATGGGTTCGAATGACCACTCATTCCCCAGCATGCTCGTTTGTTCTGGGATGAGACAGGCAGTGCCAGCCTAATGTCTCTTTCAGAGCTCGAGAGATGGATGAGATTTTGATCGCTGCATCAGAGTGCGCCTTGGTGATGTCAGACGCTGAGGATTCGATTGGGCCCAGTCTGAGGCCGACGCGGATCTGACCACCATGCTTGCCCGGGCCACCGATTGACGATCGGTCCCTTTCTTCCCAGAGGTGCACAGCGAGCTAATGAGGTTGTGGGGGACACCTTTTACTGTCCGAACACAATCCCTCAGCTCGGAGATCGTGGTCCTTCTACGGAAGGGCGGCCGTACCTCTTCACATTGAAGGTGTATGTAGCTGCTATTACGGCACACCACGATGCAGTAGATGGGAAGTATTTAGGGAAGCACGACTTGATCCTCAGGTTCCTGTGAGGAGCAAGGAGATTTAATCTTCCTAGGCTGTGCCTCTTTCCCTCATGGGACCTCTCCGTGGTCCTTCGGGGCCTACGGGGAGCTCCATTTGAGTCCGTCAAGTTGAAGGCCATCTCATTGAAGACTGCCCTCCTTACCGCACTCACTTCTATCAGAGGGTCGGGGACCTGCAAGCGTCCTCTGTTAGCGAAAATGTGATCCTGAGACCCCGACTGGGCTATGTGCCCAAGGTTCCCACAAACACTTTTAGGGATCAGGTGGTGAGCCTCCAAAGCCTGCCCCGTGAGGAGGCAGACCCAGTCTTTTTGTTGCTGTGTCCGGTGCGTGATTTGCACATCTACTTGGATTGCACACAGAGCTTTAGAAGCTCTGAGCAGCGCTTTGTCTACTTTGACAGCGGAAAGGGATTGCTGTCTCCAAATCAAGGCTTGCCCACTGAATTGTGGATGTTAACGCATTGGCATGCCCAGGCCGTGCCCACCCCAATGGGAATATAAGCACACTCTACAAGGATTGTGGCATCCTCGTGGGGACTGGCCAATGGCACCTCTCTAGCAGACATATGCAGAAGAGCGTGCTGGGCAACACCCAATACCTTCGAGATTTTACAATCTCCGGGTTGAGCCGGTCTCATCTCGTGTTTTTTCAGGAATGAACAGGTAAGTTTGGTTGCGCAGGACAGCTGGGCGGGTGTATCGCTTGCATATAGCCCCTTTCCCATCCATGAGGCGAAGATGTGCGCTCTCTCTCTCCCATGCACGTATCATGAACCCTGGATTCCCTTCCTCCCTAACCTTCTGGCTTACTTAATTTGGCGGAGGAATTCGTAGTCAGGCCCAGTGCATGTGCTAACATTCCCTGTACTAGGGTAGGTGCTCCACAGGTGCCGGTTACCTCGGTAGCCCCCTGTGATGTATTTTCCGTGGTACGGTCTTCCTTATTGCTACACCTGTGTCTCCCTTGAGCAGAGTCCTCTCTGCCCCGGTCACTGTGTTTGTAGAGCTCCTCTCCTTCGAGGCAGGACCTACCACCTCGCCTCTTCCATGTGCAGCTGTGAGCCCATGTGATGTATTTGCCACATGTTAACCTGCCCTTCAGTGCAGAATATGGTCTTCGCGGGGTCTTATCCCCGTGAAATAAGCGCAAATAAGCGCATATAATGAGCGTTAAAAGGCTCCAGCCATATAACCAGAGGTGGGGACTCTAGTTACATGACTTGACTTGAGTCTGACTCGAGTCGCAAATTTAAGTACTTGTGACTTGCTTGACTAAATGAAGAAAATGATTTGACTTGACTTTGACTTGAGAACCAGTGACTCCAGACTGGACTTGACTTGAACTCATGACTCAATAATGACTTAATTTTTTTTATTATTATTATTTTCAATAACTCATTATAAACCGTAATGAAATGTGTTTAAAAATATTGCGACATCAATTAATTAATATATAAAAATGTAAACCGGCTAGCACCACTTATCTGCATCTGCGCAGTTAACGCTGCACTCACAACACACCAAAATGATAGTTGATTGTCGAGTTCCCAAAATAATCTCCTTTTGATATAAAGATTTAGAATTTCGAACATGTAAATATATATATATATATATATATATATATATATATATATATATATATATATATATATATATATATATATTGTATAACACATTACTGTTATACAATTCAAATAAAAAATGTATGTAAAGATATATAAGTTCATCTTTTCAGAGCAAAAATAAATATTTATTTAAAAAAATTAACCTGTATTTTTTAGTACTGTGGCTTGACTCGTTTTGAAACTCATCAGGACTTGACTTGACTTGCTTGAAGTGAGTCACTGACATGACTTGACTTGCTTGATTTGTCTGCACTGCACTTGAGACTTTACTCAAGACTTGATGGTTAAGACTTGCTTGTGACTTGAACATGTGTGACTTGCTCCCACCTCTGCACATGCATCGGCAGTTTGCGTAACACAGTTTAGCTTTTGTGGCGTTTTGTATAGGGACCCCTAATGTCACTACATAGATACGATGTCGAGTGAGTGACAGAAGGGGAATGTCTTGGTTACTGACGTAACCTCCGTTCTCTGATGGAGGGAATGAGACATTGTGTCCCTCTTGCCATAACGCTGTACTACCCACTGAAATGTCCGGAACCTTGTCTCGGCTCCTCAGCACAAAACCTGAATGAATTGATGCATTCCAGCTCCTTTTATACCCGTATGTCCAGGGGAGTGGCATGCAAATACCACTTGCCAATTCTCATTGGCCTTTTCTCAAAGATCTGAGGTTTTTTGGGGCTCCCAAGAGTGACCCCTAGTGTCATTACCTTGACACAACGTCTTGTTCCCTCCATCAGGGAATGGAGGTTACAACAGTAACCGAGACGTTTAGAAAATATTTCATTTTTGTGATAGTGGAGATGAGTATTTTTTTCAATGTTAAAATCCTTTTTTTTTTTTTTTATACACCACCTTAATATGCAGAGACAACAACAAGTAAACCATTTTTAGGTAGATTCCCCTGAAAAGTGTGGTGAAAACACTATGGTTGTATCAAAATATTGCTGTTTATTTGAGTATCCCAACTAACCTGACACAGCAACATTTGCTCAACCATTAGTGTTAGTTTGGGGCGAGCCTATCTGTTTGCCGACCAATGAGAGACAGGAAGAGTGTTTGGGAAATCAGTTTGAAAACAGATATTATTTTTGCAATACAATTGCAGTGGCACTGATAGCACAGATTACACACTTCATCTTTAACTTGTTCATTAGTTTTTTGTTTGTTTGAAATTGTTAATTTATGTTTATCATTTATTTACGAAGGTACACAGGAATTCATTATTTTGGGTATGTTTATCTCTTATCTGGTTCACTGGCAAACAGAGATAGGGGTCACAGCAGATACAGATAAGAAGACCGTGACCAGCATTCTAATGGTGTAGAATACATTTTATAAGGATATTAGCATTAAATAATTTTTATCTGAGAACTTTCATAGAACAAAATGTCAGTAGATTCAAAACGATATTATTTCAAACATTTAAATACACGCTGACACATGGGTCTGCCATTACCTGCATTACTGATGAAAAGTACAACTGCACCTGCTAAACAAAACATATCTCTTGCTGTGCAAATAAAACAAATCTGTTGTTTGCATCACTGGTTTGGGGAAATAGCACTCAATGGTATACTACAGAGGACATATGACAGAAGTGAAAAACAAGGTAATTTAACACATCACATCGCATCATTAATGGAAATTAAGCTAGATTCCTCATTTATATTTTATCACCATTTGGTACCTGATTAACAGGATTTAAAACCTATGTTTGTACAAAAAATACACAGTTGGGGTTGTGTCAGTGTTGCAGAAAGCCATGGACAGAATGCTAAACAATAATTAAACCAAAACAGAGATTTACAAAGTATGACTTCCTTATTTCACTAGCAATATTAGAACTAACAGTTTTAATAACCAACAGTTAGTTCCGTTCTTCTAATCTAATTGGACAAGTGACTAGGGGTGGGTAAAAATATAGTTTTTACTATTAATCACGCACGATCTTCCTTTGAATGATCTTAAATCCCAAGAATGATCTTTTACTGTATACGCAACCGTCTACTGCAATGAGCAGAAATCACTCGCATTTGCAAATGACTAAAGTGAATATGTGAATTGTTCAGTAGAGAGATCTTTTCACAGCGTGTTGAGAGAAAAAACTGTTCTGTGTAATGTGTCCAATGACGAGATCCACGTAACCCATTTGCCGTTGACTACAGTCTCTTTTAATACCCTTTCTGTTCTTTAGTCAGTTGTTGATCAACAAATTCTAATCATGCAATGCACAGAGGTAAAGCCATTTGAGCCCTCTCTAGTTAAAATGCGCTCATTTAAAGGCGCTGTTTACAAAAATGTCATTTTTTGTTAAAGAGACAGTAACAGTTTTAGCATGTGTTCAACAAATCAATGTAAATACTTGTAAATAGTACAAATTATGCAATATAACAATAGCTATGTATAAAAAATACATTACATTTTATATCTTATTTATTGATTGAATACATTTATTTGTTCATTTAAAAAAAGACAAAATGTGACCAAAATGATGAAAAGTATTAAAATATATATATAGTACAATTTATATTTTCTTAATGTACCTAGTTAAAATAATTAATTTAATATGTAAGCAAAAGGGACATTATAACTGAAATAAACCTATTTGAATCGATATTGAATCACATTGAAATCGGATTATATATATATTGAAATAACCTATAAGAATCAGAATTGAATCGAATCGAGAGCTTGTGAACCATCAAATTGAATCAGGAAATCTGTTATTTTTTAATTTAGTATAACAACACTGGGGCACTTAATTGTCTGTATCACTTCACTTGTCTGTCTTAGGACGGGCTGTCAGTCTGTGCATTGCTCTGCAACACGCTGATTCTGCTTTGGTTTTGTTTGGAACTATTTTCTTTTGTGGAGTAAAAAGAGTAAAAACAGACACAACTATGTTACTATGTCTATGTGATATTGCATATAGGTGCTTGTCACAGGGCGGAGGGCGGGTCGGGTTGTGATTCTGCACACCCGGCCCCTAATCAGGCTAATCAAGCCTCACAGAGGGATAAAGACTGATTGGAAGCTGCAGTGTGACAGAGAGAGAGATTTACGGACAGCTGTCCGACACCTGTGCATCACAACCTGGCCCCACCCTCCACCCTGCCACAGTGCTGTAAGTGATTTTTTAATGAAAAAGTATTCAAAACATTTTCCTACTCCCTTAAAGATATTAATTAAACAAGTGTCCTGAGATATCTCACTAGTCTCTGTGACTGCTATAGACTTTGTAAACACAAAACAAATATGTGTCTGCGGACTGTGGACATTGACGCTTTTCACCTGTCAACCATTTTGCTCATTCTCACAGTGTTGTATTTGAAGTGGATCATCAAGGCTATGATTACATTTACATTTATGCATTTGGCAGACGCTTTTATCCAATGCGACTTACAGAGCCCTTTTTACAGGGACAATCCCCCTGGAGCAACCTGGAGTTAAGTGCCTTGCTCAAGGACACAATGGTGGTGGCGGTGGGGCTCGAACCAGCATCCTTCTGATTACCAGTTTACCAGTTATGTACTTAGACCACTACACCACAGTTTGTTAGTTGAGGGTGCTATTGTGCCACTGTGAACAAACAGTGCTGCTCTTTTGTTGGGTTTTGGTCTCAAAATGATCTTTTGTAGGCGGGGTTTTGGAATGAGGGGGCGTGGATAATTCAACGGCTCAGTCATGTGAAAGCTTCAGAATGCTAAAATTGTTTTCAGCACCTTTAATTTGTTAACATTTAAAAAAATTTTTTAAAGATTTTGTTTAAAAAAAAAAATCAAAATCTGTAAATCAAAAAAACAAAACTATCTTACCCAGCACAAAACAAGAACTTTTCTCCTACAGGCACTAATGACTGATCAAAAATAAACATTATCTAGATCATCATACAAACCAGAAGCATCTATGTGAAACATTGGGGAAATTAAATCAACACAGAGCAAATTAAAGTGCTTCTGGACCCTATAAAGAGAATTGGCAGTGTATCTCATTACTGTTATAAATTCCCTCCAGTGACAAATCCTGAGCAACTGAAAAACAGTCACAAGAATCATAGAAAAACAAAAGCCAATCTATAAGCTTTGAAAACGGGTAAAATTGAAACAGGCAACCCCACTTTTCAAACAAAACAAAAACATGTAAAAGGTGTTGTTTAAAATGAAATTCAGTAGGACTTGTTTTTATAAATATTTGCTCTATCAAACTACGGTAATACCCAGTGTTTGATATATTCACAAATATAAAAACACAATTAATTTAGCTGAAGTAGAGTCGTAAATGTCGTAATGCTACTCACAGGCAGTGGACCACGGTACGACCTTCCCCACACTCCCTCTGCCACTTCTGCACACTGGCTAGCAGGTTGAGGAAAGCCTTTTTGGAGTCAGGTACGTCACGATATGCCGACCAGCGCAGGAACTGGAACTGGCACACTACCAGCTGACCCTCCTGCAGCTTTACGTGGATAAGACAAGGGAGAGGAGAGGTCATGATCAGTAATGCATCACCAGCTGCGCATTTGGGCTTGTTTATGAATGTGTACAGTAGAGTAGGGCTGTTCCCTATGCTGAGGTCTCAGCAGTGCCAAGTCAGCAGTGTTTAGGTTGTGATGAATGAGCCTACTTGGGTAAGAGAGAAACAAAAAAGACCCTGGTACATGCCTGCTCTGGCTCAAAACACAGGTAGAATTAATATACAGCCCTGAGGCACACCCCGAAACTGCCCGTGGGTTGCTGGGGTAAAGTGAGTGCATAGCTGACCATAGCTGAACAATCTTAAAAACATTGGACATTACGGTTCACCGCTTTGAAAACAATTGACAAGGCACACACAGCAAAACAGATGCCAGTCTAATTATGATGTTTATTTATTAAGTCCTAATATTACCCTGCTAAAACAGCTTAAAACAGCCTAACTTGGTTTGCTGGTCTAAGCTAGTCTAGATGGTCTACCAGCCAGAACAGCTGAAAAGTGCCTAAAAACCCCCTAAAAACAGACTAGCCTGGCCAGACTGGGAGACTGCAAGCATATCGTCTGCATCACATGACCTCAATGTTCATTTAAGCGAGTAGAGTTCAATTATCATCTTGGTTATTTTCCATTTTAATAAAATTTTTGCAACAAAAAAAAAAAACTATATCTATATGTCTTAACATTTTGCAGTCCGATCACATAATTGCAGCTGATATTAGTTCTGGCTCATCTATCACATTAAAAAAGAAAGGGCAAGTGTGCACAGTATACATACTGTATATTGCAGCAATAGTAAAAGTAGTATGGTAATAGTATGCAATTCAATAACTAGAATTTTACAGGTAAAATAGCACTGAACTAGAAACGTCCTATGGCAAGTCCATTTCCTTCGCTAGAATTAACCGAATCTGCATTCACAGGTAACGCTAACATTCACTAACACACAAATGCACCCTCAATCACAAACATGCCTATCCATACACTTCCTTAATTCTTGTAGTGCCAGCAATGTCATTTCCACTCTCAATCGCCTTAGCTTCTAATGTTCCACAGACAAACTGCACGCCAGAGCAATTTAAACAATATGGCATCCGTAAAAGGTACATCTAGCAGAGAGAAAAATGCAGATGTCAGTTAGGCAGACAACACTGCTATCAGATATTCACAGAGCAAAACAGAACTAAATTAGCCTTTACACTAATGACAAGCTGGGGCAAATTGAAAGTCATAAATGACCCTCTGAGGCATGCTCATTAATGTATTTTTCAAATCAGCTGGTTTATGAAAACTTATTTCATCATCTGTCCTTGCCTGGAAAAGTGGCGCCATATGAAGTGTCATGTGCTGATGGTATGAAAATTGATATTTTGAAATAGCTTTTCCACTGGTCTTTAATTGCTCTTACAGCATTGGCTGACAGATTATATTGGACTGACAAACACTATTTATTATAATACTTTATCTTGTAGTCCATTAAACCGTGATCTGAATTTAACATGGCATAAAGGCCAACAGTGTAATACGAAGTGCTACGAGGAAAGACTCACAGATTTTCAAAGCTTACAGCACTGCATACAAGTCCGATTTGTCACACTTTTTAAACTTGTGGCATTAAGCCGACTTTTAAAGGGCACAAGATAATGATCAACCTGTTCCAAGGTTTAAAAAATGTTTTGTAGGAGAATATCATAAAAGCCAGTCGGTGGTTATGCGAGGAATTCTCACAGGAAATTACTCTGAATCTACAAAGTATTTTTAGAAAGAAAATGAAGAGGCTCATTTACCACAGCTGGATGACTCTTTATCTAATGTGTACCTTTAGAGCCTTATTAGGATCAAGTCAGTAATCTTTATTTGTAAATGTTTATGTATAGTGTAATTTTGCGTAGTTGCTCAATTAAAGCAAAGGGAGTGAAAACAATGATGATTAAGTGATTAACTTTATGATAACATAAGGTAATCAAAGAAATAGTTCACCAAAAAATTATAATACTCTCATCATTTACTCACCCTAATGCCGTCTCAGATGTGTGCGACTTTCTTTCTTCAGCAGAACACAAAGATTTTTAGAAGAAATCTTATCTCTGTAGGACCACACAATTTGACCAAAACTTTGAAGCTCCAAAAAGCACATAAAGGAAGCATAAAATAATCCATACTCAATTGGTCTAATCCATTTCTGAATGTGATCCAATGGGTTTTGGGTGAGAAAAATATAACTCCTTTTCAAAATAAATCTTTGTATTAGCAGTCTCCTTGATGATCATAATTAGCACACAGGCGTCAAGCACTAGGAAGTGTAATCGAGCCTGAAATCATGATGGTTCCTGGAGACAGCAATGGCGAGATTTACAGAGAAAAATGTTGTTCTATTTTGGTCAAGTTGCATTTATGTGCTTTTTGGTGGTTCAAAGTTTTGGTTACCATCCACTTGCATTGTAGGAACCTACAGAGCTGAGATATTCTTCTAAAATCTTCTTTTGTGTTCTGCAGAATAAATAAAGTCGTACACATCTGGGATGACACGAGGGTGAGTAAATGATGAGCGAATTTTTATTTCTGGATGAACTAACACTTTAATGACTAGCTATAGCATGCGATTACTGGAATGATATATATATATATATATATATATAAAAAAACTTTAAATGGAGGAGATTATTATGACTAGTCTGTAATGAAACTCACTCTTGTCACATTTTTGACCCGGAAAAGTCGGGTGATGATGTCCTCATCTGCCGACATAGACAGAAACTCCACTTGCATAGGGCCATACTGCTGAAGACCAGGTTCAGGCCAATACTGCATACAAGGCTAGAAAGAAAAAGAAAGATGGATGGACATAGAAGAGGAATGAATAAGGGAGACATACACAATGCTAAAAATGTGGCATTATGAGGTCCTTTCTTTAAATTTTTAAAGATCAAATGTCTTTCAAGAAATGTATTGAATAATTTCTCCAGATTCAAAGAAACACTTTCTAGAAGTATAGTTTCTTAATTGAAAAGTTTGGAAATAAGAGAGAAAGGGGGGTTCTAAAGAGAAAGGGGTTCTAGAGGGAAAGGGCTTTCTGAATGGAAAGAGGTTGTTGAGAGAAAAGGGTTTTAGAAGGAAACTGAGTTCTTTAGGAAGAGGGATTTTAGAGGGAAAGGGAGTTTTGAAAGGAAATGGGTTCTGGTGAGAAAAGGGTTATAGAGGAAAAAGGGGTTCTGGAAGGGAAATTATTCTGGTTCAAAATGGGTTGTGGTGTAAAATGAGATCTAGAGGGAGAGGGTTTTGAAGGGAAAGGGGTTCTGAAGGGAACATTGTTCTGGTGAGGAAGGGGTTCAAGAGGGAATTAGATCTGAAGGGAAAAGGGTTCTGAAGGGAAAATGGTTCTGATGGAAAAAGTGTCTAGAGGGCAGGGGTTCTAGAGGGACATGGAGTTCTGAAGGGAATTCTAGAGAGAGACAGATTTATTGACGGAAAAGGGTTCTAGAAAGAGTGGGATCTGAAGGAAAATGGGTTATTGAGGGAATGAGGTTTGTTAGGGAAAATGGTTCTGGAGGGAAAGAGGTCCTAGGGGCAAGGGGGTTGTAGAGGGATTAGGTTTAATTGTTTTTGTCCCATTCGATTACAGTGAATTCAGTTTCAGCACGTTTCAGCTAATTATAAATGCCTTACTGAAAGTTCAGGATAGTGAGAGGCCAAACCCAAAAATACAATATGAAGAAACAAATATACAATCCAAACAATAGTACTACATGGTCAGAATCAAATTTAAAGAACTACAAATGTTGTAAATAAAAAAAGACGTAATTTCATAACATGTATGTTACACACCAAACCTCAAATCAATATTTTGATTAGTCTTTAAAAATATCTTTGTAGCACTTGCTACATTCATATGTAACATTCATACATATAAAACATAAACAAAGAACTGAACTGAGCTGAAATTCAACAGACGGAGACTCAGTGAGAAAGAATGCAAGAAAGAGGGAGAACATTAATGACAGTGGAGCAAGCGAGGTGATAAATATTAATACTTATGGACCACAGAGAGCAATCAAGTGAATGAAGAAGAGAGAGCAAGAGAAAATGACAGCGAGATAGACGTTAATCCACCACAGAGAGAAAAATGAACAGAGGGACTGCGAGAGTGACACTGAGTAACTTGGAGGCATGTTAGCGTACATCAAGGCTTTCAGAACGAGCCGTGATCGAGGAGAGCACCGGAACGCTACTCCACAACTCAAAGTCGTATGTAAATGAGTCTTGACTATAAGCTTATGAATACAGAACATTTCATAGGGAGATTAAGAAAAGCAGGGAACAAAATAGCTTAAATGACTTCAAAGAACGGCTGTGATGTAATATGCAACCGATAAAGATGTATTTAGAAAAATGCCCACTGAATTCACAAAAGTCCTTTTTCGAGGCTGTATTTAAGAGGACACTGCAGAAGAATTAAAGGAAAAGTAAATAGTTCACCCATAAACTCTATTATCTACTCACCCTCATGACTTTGTAAACCCATATACATTTTTTTCATTGCTGGAACACAAAGGAAAAAATTCAGAAGAATGTACTGGTTGCTCTTTTTTATGCAATTACCATAATGGGGGGACTGGAGCATTCAAACTTCAAAAAGGATGCAAAAGCGCCAGAAAACTATAATAAAAGCATTCCATATGACACGTCTGCTGTATTCCAATTCTTCTGAAGCCACACATTAGCTTTGTGTGAGGAACATATCTAAATGTATGTTTTTGGTCACTGAAAATTTTAATATCCGCCATACAGCAGCTGTCCTTGGCATTCATGAGAAACTGTTCATTAACAAATCGTTCTTTTGAGCCTGATCTGTTCAATTAATCAGTTGATCTGAATTTCAAAAAAAGAATAAACGATTCATCCACAAATCAGATATTGCTACTTCTGTCATGAACTGTCATCAACACACCAAGGAGTAATGGACCACATTTATGACATTTTTATGGTATTTTACATACTTTTTGTTGCTTGAAAGCTTCCAAAAAATTCCAAGCAACCAGTACATTCTTCAAAATTCTGTGCTCCATGGAAGAAAGAAACTCATACAGGTTGGTAACTTCATAACTTTTTATTCCAATTAATCATGGCATTTTTGGGAGGGAGGGGGGGTGAACTGCCCTTTAACCCCATCCCAGTTTCACTCTTGTTTACCCAGGCAGAGTTGGACTGGTTCAGCTGATTCAGCATGACCACAGAGGTGCAGCCGTAGTCAAACACCAGCCTCCAGAAGTCAGACGTCGTGCCGGGTAGCGGGTGGGGGGTTACGATGAAGGCAGCAGGCCGGTGGAAACTGTCCATCAGGGCAGCATTAATGTAGTTGTTGCTCTCGCCCTCAGTGGTCACCAGGAAGGCCAAGGCCCGGTCCGGTGGGAGAACATCCATGCTTCGGTTCTTCTCCCGGTTTCGTGGTAACAATGCGATGCTGCACTCCTCGACATCCAGATGAGGTGTCACAGAGTTTAGTGTCTGGGGAAAAAGAGGGACAACATGAAAAATGGATGTTGCAAATATGCTAAACTGCTGAACTATGAGTTAAAAAAAAATCTAAGAGCTTGAGACATCACTGACAGTTTTGTGCTCAATCAACTGACAATGGGTGGACGAGTCAAAGAACAATACATAAAACAATAACCGAAAAAAGCAGCCGAAACCAGCCTAATTTGGTCAGACTGCTCTGTTTGCTGGTTTTAAAGGGGTTTTGGGTTGTCAGGCTGACCAGTAGGCTGACCAACTAAGCCTGCTTGGCCAGGCTGGGAAATTAATTAAAAAATTAATCAAGAAAAGCAGCGGTAGAATTTTACTCACACTGTAACTGCTATTACTAAACAAAATGCAAAACAAGGCCGACCTCATACTGTACATAATCAACACAGTTCCTATGAGCTCATAAATACAGTAGTTACAATTCAAACCGAGATGAGGTGTGCAATTTTCTCTTTATTAAAGTCTGTGTACTGAAACCCTGAAAAACCCAAACCTAAAGAGATTTGCTGTTCTCAAGTACAGCCAAAGGAATTAATAACCACATTTAAAACAAAAGATGATGTCAAGATAAACGTCAGAAATATAGGTGCACGGAACTCATGGAAAATTTCTTCCATTAGCACCTAACAGCTAAAGCACAATCGATTTCCAAGCCTCAGCAAGAAATGGTCTGTAATGAATGCATTATAATTCTATTATAATTCAGCTAGAATGTAAAGTCCGAAAATACAAAACAGAGGTAACTGCTGCAGAGCGAGGATAGTATAGTCTCCCTTTGAAATGTAGCTTCCCTCCGAATCAATAAAAGTATTTTCAGCGACATACAGAATGTGGAGTGGTCCATCTTTTATTTAATTACCTTCAGCTGCCTTTTTACTCCCTCAGGAGCTGTGGTGAAATGAAACATGGCTGACTACAGTTCAGAAAGTGAGTACCAATCCCAATGGACAACCAATGCAAGCTATTACTTATTATTTATGTTTGGCAGCTAGTGAATTACAAATTATTGATTAAAGTTCAGTCATCAATACTCTACTAGTGGTGAGTTTTCATCTATGATGCCCGTATAAATACTTAAGTGTGGCATCGTCCACAAATAAATGAAAGTGTGTGAAATGAGCGATTGAAGTTTGTAGAGTTTCTAATATTATTTTGTTTATTATTGCTTGTTTTTTCCCCATTTAAATCTGTATGTGTGTAGAGTACGCCCACATGTTACCAATGTACACCCAAAATAACCCACATCATTGCAGCCTTGTAAAACCTATGTGGCTATACAATCTGGCCTTTTTTTTAGAGTCAAAACGGTTATTTAAATGTCCCCTGAATTGTCTAGCTGCACTGAAAGTCGCTTGTTGAATAAATGTATTCAACAGTATTGATCATTAATCTATGTGAATCGTGTGTCGCACTGTGTATAGCTCAGTGTCTTGTTTGACTGCTGCTGTCAAGCTTGCATTGCTCCATTGAGTAGATTTAGCGTTGAATTATAGCATTGTTGTTCTCTTTGCTTAGATTCAATTTTAAAGCCATGTCACAACTAAATATCTTAATCTCTGTCATGAAAACTGTGTATTTAACTTCAGAAGGCAGAGAAAAATAGACAGATTGTCTGACGATTATGAAAATGCACAATAAACACAAGTACTGTTTTTGCCATCTCTCATAAACTACTTATTTTTATCTATCTCAAAGATTTATCTTCATAAGAAGTTGATCATCCTAAAGACAATACATTAACCTTGTGAGAACCCGCATCCACATGTGTGGACATTACGTTTTGGTTTCGCTATAGGCTATGTATGCTGAATAAATTTTTTTAAAAACCAACTGATCTCAGTTCAGGAGACTCTAGGCTGTCATTAAAGTTAAACCTTGTGACAAAACAACATGGTGCCAATCTCAGCCAAGTTTGTCTTTCAGGGAAAGGCAAAAAAACTACATCTGGAAAGAAACAAGCTTACGTTTTCACATTAAAACCTGTTTGAGTCAAAAGAGTAGAGTCTCTAGTTTAATCCAATATGCCACTTTAAAAATTGCATTGATCATCATAAAACGCCACACTATTACACACTGTACTAACTTTCCATAACAATCCTACATTCACTGTGCATTATCACATTGAGGATCAATGGGCGTATCCATAAGCTGGAAAATGTTGCTTTTAGAGGTTGTATATGGAGTTAGAATGGGAAAAAAAGGTGCATTTCAAACTGTTCTGCGACCAGTGAAGACAGACAGCACACTGGAGGTTAAGTTATACACTAATTAGGGAGCAAGGGAGTATCTTATACTTTCCTATGCAGCCTAGTGCATTTGCATCTAACATATGGTAAAAAAATTTGTTTCATGCTGCAGATGATGTTTGGACCACTCAACATGTTTGGCAGACATCAGATAATGATATTGAGCTCATAGATTCAGAATTTTATATGCAAAATCTTATATTAACATGGTTGGCAGTGATTTGATAATGCTGACCATTACTTTTAATCAGAATTATTTATTCAGCTTTATATAAAATCAGCTGTAATGCCCATAACGTCTCAAAAACATGAATTACCAACACTCCTGGACATAAACTATTTGACGAAAATTTGCTTTATATAGCTTGAAATAACTTAAAATTTGCTTAATATTGCTGTCCACATATGTGGACATACATTGTTAGGAATTGCTCTAGAATTGTATTACATTTTTTGGCTTGTTTATTAGGTGCTATTAGTTACAAATCAAAATGGGAAATGGAAAACGTACACAGCAGTCACCAGGGGGTCTCAGGAGGTTAAAAATTACATGACTGTTAGAGTTGACATGTGAATACTATAAAGGCATCACAATAGCACTATTTTAAGTTACCATTAAAGACCCAATTAAATAGGTGAACACAATTTTCTGTCCTGTGTTGATGTATTTTCTATTGAAACAGGAAGTTGGGGCGAGACATAAGGCCTTGTCTTTTAAATAATCAATAGCCTCTGATTTGTCACAGCAAAACACATACTAAAACAGCACTGACATGGTATACGACAACTTTCTATATGCTCCTTCATAGGAAATGATTATCATCAATATTTTTGTCAATTTTCTGGAAAAGAAAGACTGTAACTTGCTTTCTATTTTTTTTTAATACATTTTAGGAGTACACTAGCTAATACTACCTAAAAAATAAAAGAAATGGGCTGAAAACCACAAAACATCTAGGGTCTTTAAAGGCAGGAGAGGTAGAGACCTGAAACTCTTCTCGAAGCTGTGAGGAGTTGCTCTGAGAATCCACCCGAAGCATCTCTTTATAAGCGAGGGTGAACTCGTTTACCGGGATAGCCGTCTCCCCACACAGGCATGCCTCCAGAATGGCATCGTGAATAAATATGTACTGCTCCTACAGATAAAGAGAACAAATTTGGGGATGGGGAAAGAAAGATAGAGTGGCAGCGATAAAACATGGATACAGACAGAGATAGAAAAGAGAACAGCTCAGAAAGGAATGAGTAGAATGAAAAAGAGAGAAAGAATATAGTAAATAGAGTAAATGACTCTATGCTAATGTTTACAATGGAGCAGAAAGACAAACAATTTACTAGAGTAATTCATCACACGTTTCAAAGTGCACAGAGTGAGCAAGTCTACATAGCTCTAAATAAACAAACACTCACGGGATGGATTGAATTGAAGTATCTAGTTAATAATGACTAATATTATAAACAGTGAAAAAACTGTGGGATTTACATAATAAAGTTTGGATATGCAAATATCGGAATATTTAAGTGAAAGCACATGCCTCCACAGATGTGAGCAGATGCAACCAAGGTGATTATTGCATTCACACCTTTCAACACACTTTTCACTGCATTCCAAGGCTAAACATCCTGAATATTCATACAAACACCTACTGAGCTTATGACTATGCAAATGCAAGTTGTGTCATTTACTAAGCATACTGCCATATTTGGGTACAGTGAATCATGAGTAAATGTGTGTGTGTGCGTGTACCTCTGTCTGAATCATGTTGATGCGCCGTGAGCAGAGGGTCTTCACGCAGTTGTAGATGTCCACCACTCCTTCACACTCTGCCATGTCAAGCATTACATCCAGCACAATATAGCAGCCTGTTCGGCCCGCCCCAACACTAAAATGGAAGTGAGATGGAGAGAGAGAGAAAATGAGATAAAAGACAGATAGCAAGAGGTTCATCAAAAATTATTGTGTGGGAAAAAGCAAGTGGTTTTTCTTTGATGGTCTACAGACAAGTTGGTCAAGTTTTGAGGCAACTGCAAACTCTGACCACAACTGAAGACAATAGGCTTTGGAAATGAGAACTGGTTAATTTTAAGAACTGGTTCCATTTGTAATAAAATTAAAATAAATTACAGAACAGAATGATGTACATGACTTACATGAATTGTTTTGGAACGTGCATTCTTTCGCTCTTATGGATGGAACACCATACTAAAATACCCAAACAGTGTTTCCTGCAACTTTCAATAGCACTGCAACACCGCTATTCAACCAGCAGCACAAAACATACAGCTTGACCAGTGTAGTCTGATTCCTGAACGAATGACTCTCATGAGCTTGTTATTTTGAATCTACAGTGTGAAACATACAGCGTTACCAGTGTAGTCTTATTCCTGAATGAATGACTCTTATGAGCCGGTAATTTTTGATCTACAGCATGAAATGCAGCGTGACCAGTGTCGTCTGGTTTCTGAATAAATTACTCTTATGAACTGGTTATTTTGAATCTACTGTGCTGCACAAGACATACAGTATAACCAGTGTAGCCCAATTTTCCGAAGAAATTACTGTTATGAGCATTTTAGTACACAGCAAAACATATAGTGCTATCTACTGAATGAATGACTCTTATCAGCCACATCTTTTTAGTAAATAACTTACTGACCCACAAGTCATTAATTTGGTCATGCCCGACTCAGAATGAAGCAAGAATTGTTAATGTGTTATTACAGCTGTTAATTCCCTATTCCCATTAGTGATATTTCATGTTTGATGACTACTATTATTCTAAAATGTGGATAATAGTAATAATAAAGACTGAGTATGTGGTTAGTGGGATTAAGTACTAAAATGTTTCATGCATAGTGAATTATAAGTGTAGTTCCCCCGCTGTGACATGCAGAGTGCCTTTAAAAGTGTTTCAGGTTGAATCAGAAGCTCTGTACCTGCAGTGAACGACAACAGGTCCAGCATCAGGTGGGGTGGAAGTTTTGACACGACGAATGAAGGCTAGCAGACCCGTGGCATGGTACGGGACACCGTGCTCAGGCCATGAAGTAAAGTGAAACTGGCACACTTCATGCTTGGCGGAGTAGCCCCTCTGAAAGACAAACACAATTTATCACAGTTTTAGGTATCAAATTAATGTCCAGATATATCGAAGGCAGCATGTGAAACTGAATCCTGTACACAGCCAGACTGTAAACAGATATTGACCCATATTGCCTACAAGATCCTGTTTTTAATTTTATTTTTCACTTTTATTTATTTTAAGAGAGGGATAAGACAGGACATGTTGACTAATGTTGTTGACTTAGAGCATGAAAAACAACAGAAATTTTAGAGACATTAAGACAATTATATTTGGGCCAATGAAGTTCATGTAGGTATCAATTAATTTCCAAATTTGGGACAGTATAATTACATTTTTGTTTACTTTTGTACAATTGTACCTGAAGCAAACTCAGTTGAGAGCCACTGGATTAGAAGAAAATAGTTTTTCCTCATGGCTAAATGAGACACCATGAGAAACTCAACTCTGATATTAGCAAAAGCGACAGAGAAACAAACATTACTCAGAGCTTCATGGTGTTGCTGTATACTGAATGGTGTTTATGTTAACTCAACAGGGTACTTAGAGAATTCCTATTTTTCTCTCTAGCCACTTTTAAAAGTAAGCAGAAGGATGTGATAAGAGAGTGTAAAAAATATTTTGAAGTGCAAAAACGAAACTGTCAGCCGCGCCCTATTTGCTCGCTATTTGAATACACAGGAGGAATGCTTCAGTGGCAAGCCTGCCCAATGGTGACAGGGAGAAGCCTGTCCCACAGTCTCATAAACACAAGTGAACACAAACACATCATTTCACCCACAGCCCTGTATTTGATTGACAGGGCTGCAGCAAACACAAAACTCACATTAAAGGCTGTCGACAGAGCTGTGCCTCCAAAGACCAGAAAAGAGGAAGATAAGAGGAGAGGGGGGAGAGGAGGAGGAGGAGGTTAAATCGAGCTAATTTCAGTAAATACACCCACATTTAGCCCTTGCTTCGTGCCATTGACTCAGAGAGTAAAAGAAAGAGTCAGAGTGAGGGAGAGACAATGTGAAAGAGAGTGAGGGAGAGAGAGGGACAGAATTATGTTTTATTTAATGTGCCCCACATTAAGCGTTTTGAGATGAGGCAGCTCTAATTCTTGAACAGACAGCTCGGTGGGTCTCCGCTGGGTTTCAAGCGCTTCTCTCCATTTAATTTAAAGGACTGTCAGTACAAATTCTCACCTAACATACACATACGCAACACACACACACACACACACACACACACACACACACACACACACACACACACACACACACACACACACACACACACACACACACACACAATGTCTTCTATCCGAATCTGTTAGCATCATACCAATGCACGGCCATATCCCACGGTAAATGATTGTTTATTACACGGCTCTCTGGAATACTTGATGCTAATCAGCAGTAAAATATATTTGTATAATGGCCGATGTCTCAGGCAACTGATTTCCACCTTAGCTGTGCCTCTTGTTTCACACTGCGTGCTCGTTCTTCATGCAAAATAAAATAACTCAAATATTTAATGTCCATTTATTTGTATATTTGGTTAGAAGTGGTAAGTAGCGTGTAATAGCAGGATAGTGAACAGCCAGTTAGTCATTATTTTAAAACAAACCCCTTTATGGTGATAAAAGACCTATTTAGTACATTTGTTCACTGTTTATTATCCTGTAAATAACAGATTATATCATTTAAATGGAAAGCATATCGTATAGATCCTGCTGTGAGAATGGGAGTGCGTTGGATCCTTGGCCTAGATAGATCCAAGTTAGAGCCCATGCTCCAGCACATTAAGCTATGTTGCTCATGTGGGAGATGAAATATCAAGTCTGGCTCGCATTATGATTCCCCACACCACAGTTTATTTTCTTGCCTCTGCTATCACTACCATTAAAATGGAAATAAAATAAGAAATAAGTTCATTGAGAAAGGACTTAAGGAGAAACAGAGAGAAAGTGTCTTGTACCCGCTCCAGGGCGAAAGTTCGCACTGTGTACTCTGCCAGAGTTTCCGTCTTCAGCAGTGTAATCTTTATGTCTCCATACATCTCAGACTCATCCGGCCAATACTTACAGCATTTCACCTGTAAAACAAGCCAAAACAAACAAACTTGGTTAATAAAACACAGGAGGTCTACAATAGCTTTTAATAATTTCAAGCTAAGTCTATTTGTTTTTTTTTTTTTTAAAGTCTCCTAGCTTTACAGCACCAAAAGCTATTAAACTGACAAACCATACGTAGGGAGCCCTACTGTACAGTAAACTCAGTTTATTTCTGCATGGCTATTACTGTTATACAAACAGTTAGATCTACTGTCAGACCCAGGCCATCATCCATTTATCCCAGCAGTTCTCAGCTTTTATCGTAGAAAGGGAAAGTGTTTTTTGTGTTCATAATAGAGCCACAATTTCACACAAGGGCAGGGACAGGCCGTTAAGAGGACTCTGTCAGCAGCAGACCCTGTCTCTGTAGCACTGAAGGGGCCTCATGCTGGCGTGAAGAGGAAAATGAAAGAGAATTATGTCGGAGAAGAAATAGAGGTGGTTTGAAAATGCTGAAACACGTGGGCAACAAAGCAAGGAAGTAACAAAAATCTAAACATTACTACTATTTCAATCCTTTTGTGGTAGACATTAATACAGTGGTGGGCAGTGGTGGCTCAGTGGTTGAGGCTCAGGGTTACTGACCAGAAGGTCGGTGGTTCAAGCCCCAGCACCACCAAGATGCCACTGTTGGGCCCTTGAGCAAGGCACTTAACTCCAGGTTGCTCCGGGGGGATTGTCCCTGTAATAAGTGCACTGTAAGTCGCTTTGGATAAAAGCGTCTGCCAAATGCATAAATGTAAATGTAAATGTAACTAGGTAACTGTACTGTATTGTACTTCCATTACAAATAATGTATTTTGGTAGTACGATGTTAGAGTGATATACAGTATACAATCGTACTGAATTATTACCATATTCATAAATCAAGGTATTTACATGGTACTAGGGTAGAACACTATTGTATTTAGAGGTGTAGTCAAGACCAAACCCTCCAAGACTCAGACTAGACCCATCGAGACCCAGACTATACCCCTCGAGACCCAGACCCAGACTAAACCCCTCGAGACCCAGATCCATACGAATGCCAAAGAAGTCTTCAGTGTCCTGCCTCAATGACTAGTCTTCAGTGTCCTGCCTCAATGACTACCGCCCCGTCGCACTCACACTCATCATCATGAAGTGCTTCGAGAGGCTCATTAAGCTGCCCCCCTCACTAGACCCACTGCAGTTTGCGTGTCATCCCAATGGTTCAACAGATGACGCTCTCCATCTGGCTCTCACCCACCTAGATAAAAAAGACACATACGTTCGAATGCTGTTCATAGACTTCAGCTCAGCATTCAACACAATCATTCCTCAGCACCTGATTGGAAAGCTGAACCTACTGGACCTGGACACCTCCCTCTGCAACTGGATCTGGAAGACCTCAGTCTGTCCAGATCGGGAACAGCATCTCCACCACCACCACACTGAGCACTGGGGGCCCCCCAAGGCTGTGTGCTCAGTCCACTGATGTTCACTCTGCTGACTCACGACTGTGCAGCAATGCACAGCTCGAACCACATCATTAAGTTCGCCGATAACAAGACCATGGTGGGTCTCATCAGCAAGAACGGTGAGTCAGCATACAGAGAGGAGGTGCAGCGGCTAACGGACTGGTGTAGCGATAACAACCTGTCTCTGAATGTGGACAAAACAAAAGAGATGGTTGTTGACTTTTGGAGAGTACAGAGTGACCGCTCTCCGCTGAACATCGATGGCTCCTCTGTGGAGATCGTCAAGAGCACTAAATTCCTTGGCGTTCACCTGGCGAAGAACCCCACCTGGTCCCTCAACACCA
The DNA here is from genome assembly GCF_025860055.1 of Xyrauchen texanus. Classification (NCBI taxonomy): domain Eukaryota; kingdom Metazoa; phylum Chordata; class Actinopteri; order Cypriniformes; family Catostomidae; genus Xyrauchen; species Xyrauchen texanus. The sequence goes on from NC_068292.1 coordinate 32,675,678, forward strand.
GCTCTATTAGCAAGAAAGCCCAGCAGCATCTCTACTTTCTTTGAAGGCTGAGGAAAGCACATCTCCCACCCCCCATCCTCATCACATTCTATAGAGGGACTATTGAGAGCATCCTGAGCAGCTGCATCACTGCCTGGTTTGGGACTTGCACCGTTTCGGACCGCAAAGCCCTGCAGAGGATACTGAGGACAGCTGAGAAGATCATAGGGGTCTCTCTTCCCTCCACCAAAGACATTTACAAAAAACACTGCATCAGCAAAGCAACCAGCATTGTGGATGCAGTGCCCTCCTGCCGTCTGGAAAGAGGTACCGAACCATTCGGGCCCTCACGGCCAGACTGTGTAACAGCTTCTTCCACCAAGTCATCAGACTACTCAATACTCAGAGACCGGACTGACACACACACACACACGTGTCCTAAGTTGCACTTTAATTATTGTCACTTTATACCTGGCTGCTACCTCAATAACTGCTATGTCCATAGAACATTATCTCATAGTATGTTATGTTTACATTTGGCATTTTTAGAAACTGTCATCTTTTTGCACTACTGTGTACTGGTCGGCGTCTCGCACAGTGCCTATTGTCCTGTTCATTTTTAGTAATTTATTGTACTGTCCTGTACTTTTTGCACACATTTGCATGTGCACTTTATATAGGTATGTTATTTAGTCTGTGTGGTCTCATGTGGTTCTGTGTTTGTCCTATGATGTTTTATGTAGCACCATGGTCCTGGAGGAACGTTGTCTCATTTCACTGTGTACGGTACTAACTGTATATGGTTGAACTACATTAAAAACCACTTGATTTGACTTGATCCAGACCAAGACTAGACCCTTCAAGTCCCAGATCCAGACCTGTACATTTCAATGAACCAATCAATGTAAGCGCAGCATAGTTCTAGCAAGAAGACTAGCTGCTGTATATCATCGCACCATTAGCTGGGTAATTCCCAGCCAATTACATGTAAGCCGTTGCTTTATAAGTCTGCTCACAATCTATCACATTGCTGTTTCAGTGTGCTAACACGGCAACCTCCACCACCCCACCACCCATCAGTTGTGTCCCGTCCTGCATGGGGGTAGGCTCCTCGCCCCTGCCTCCTATCTCCTGCAGGATATGACGGTTCAGAGTACAACTTCTTCGGACCACCAGACGGGGCCTACGCCAAAGAGAGACATTACTTTTCTGTTTTATATTCATCAAATATATGTCATCTTAAATCTCACTTAAGTCTGCAAGACTTCCTGAAAGAATTTATAATATTCAACAGTTATGTTTTAACACCTTTTCATTTATTTTACTTAACTGAACAAGGATTAAGTCAATAATCAAACTTTACCACCTTTTTGTTTCAGGTTTTCCCCAAGAAAATTAGTAAAAGAAAAGTGTATATAAAAAAGTAAATAAACTTTATTAAATAAATGTGTTTCAAATGCGTTATTAATATAACAAAATAACAGTGTTTATTTTTCAAAATCACAGACATGTCTGTTGAGAGTATGAATGCAACAGCCTATCAGAGGCGTTTACATATCCACTGGCGCAGAAAAACTCCATCGCTTTGGGCGCGTGTTTGTAATATGCAAAGCCAGTGCGTTTAGTCTATCATTGTTTTCAGAATACAATCCATAATATCATCTTTTAAATGTGCGATTATAGTTGGAAAGATGCCAGCTTAATTTTCGAATGCCCGCAATGCATAAACATTGTTCATTTATTAGACTTTTGCTTACCCAGCCAAAGTAATGCCACATTGAATGCGTGCAAACATCATTTGACACTGACGATGTTTGAAATCAGAAATATACAGTGCATCTGGAAAGTATTCACAGTGCTTCACTTTTTCCACATTTTGTTATGTTACAGCCTTATTCTAAAATGGATTACACTCATTTTCCACAAAATTCTACAAACAATACCCCATAATGACAACGTGAAAGAATATTAAATATTTGCAAATTAAAAAAATAAATAAATCATATGTACATAATAAGTATTCACAGTTTTTGCTCAATACTTTGTTGAAGTACCTTTGGCACCAATTACAGCTTCAAGTCTTTTTGTGTATGATGCTACAAGCTTGGCACACCTATTTTTGGGCAGTTTCTCACATTCTACTTTGCAGGACCTCTCAAGCTCCATCAGGTTGGATGGGGAGCGTCGGTGCACAGCCATGTTCAGATCTCTCCAGAGATGTTCAATAGGGTTCAAGTCTGGGCTCTGGCTGGGCCACTCAAGGACATTCACAGAGTTGTCCCGAAGCCACTCCTTTGTTATCTTGGCTGTGTGCTTAGGGTCGTTGTCCTGTTGGATGATGAATCTTCACCCCGTTCTGAGGTCCAGAGTGCTCTGGAGCAGGTTTTCATCAAGGATGTTTCTGTACATTGCTGCATTCATCTTTCCCTCGATCCGGACTAGTCTCCCAGTTCCAGCCGCTGAAAAACATCCCCACAGCATGATGCTGCCACCACCATGCTTCACTTTAGGGATGGTATTGGCCAGGTGATGAGCGGTGCCTGGTTTCCTCCAGACATGACATTTGCCATTCAGGCCAAAGAGTTCATCAGACCTGAGAATTTTGTTTCTCATGGTCTGAGAGTCCTTCAGGTGCCTTTTGGCAAACTCCAGGTGGGCTGTCATGTGCCTTTTACTGAGGAGTGGCTTCCGCCTGGCCACTCTACCATACAGGCCAGATTGGTGGAGTGCTGCAGAGATGGTTGTTCTTCTGGAAGGTTCTCCTCTCTCCACAGAGAAACGCTGGAGCTCTGTCTGAGTGACTATCGGGTTCTTGGTCACCTCCCTGACTAAGGCCCTTCTCCCCCGATCGCTCAGTTTGGCCAGGCGGTTAGCTCTAGGAAGAGTCCTGGTGGTTCCAAACATCCATTTACGGATGATGGAGGCAACTGTGCTCACTGGGACCTTCAATGCTGCAAAAAATTTACCCTTCCCCAGATCTGTGCCTCGATACAATCCTGTCTCGGAGGTCTACAGACAATTCCTTGGACTTCATGGCTTGGTTTGTGCTCTGACATGCACTGTTAACTGTGGGACCTTATATAGACAGGTGTGTGCCTTTCCAAATCATGTCCAATCAACTGAATTTACCACAGGTGGACTCCAATCAAGTTGTAGAAACATCTCAAGGATGATCAGTGGAAACAGGATGCAACTGAGCTCAATTTTGAGTGTCATGGCAAAGGTTGTGAATACTTAATGTACATGTGATTTTTTAATTTTTTATAAATATGCAAAGATTTCAAACAAACTTCTTTCACATTGTCATTATGGGGTATTGTTTGTAGAATTTTGAGCAAAATAATGAATTTTATACATTTTGAAATAAGGCTGTAACATTACAAAATGTGTACAAAATTACAAAGCTCTGTGAATACTTTCCAGATGCACTGTACATGATGATGTGATTAAAACACTGAATCCAGCAGAAATTTCAGCATTAAAGGCATATTTTAGGCACTTATGACAGATGTTACAGCTCACAGTGATTGGCTCTCGACCACCCTAAACGATTTCTCCGCACCGCTGTCAATCCTACAGTGCACCTCACGAGCGTAGCCCTTAACTTCCATAGTAATTAATTTAAAATGCTCGCTCACTTTCACTCAAAATGCACCAGTGAAAACGTACACTTAGTCACAGGCGCCGAAGAAATCCACTTTGCGCACGCTCACAGACTGAGTTCTGCTGCTGCTGAATATTCTCATTATAAACAACAAGGTGTAGAAATTATGTAAATAAGATATTTATCATGCAGCTTCATTGATTATAATATATGTGAAGTTGACCATTTAGTCACTGTCTTGATTTACTGATGCATAGAACAGCAATTAACTAATTTAGGAACACAGTTCCCAGCATGTTTGGTGTTTGGTTACATTTATATTAATAAATTTTATATACAGAAATAATCTTCAATTATAATTTTAGTCATAATTTTGAAGTACTTTCAAATTCACAGTAATGGTGAAGATGCCATAACAACCAGTGGCCGAATTAATTATTGCATTTAGTGCACTGGTAATACACTGCGGTCTTGACTAAGACCTTAAGCTGAGACCCAGATCCAGACCAAGACACTGAGATCTATATGGTCTCAAGAGGTCTTGAGACCAAGACCACAAGATCAAGACTCCAAATCTGCTTGCTACAAAGCGCCCTGTCTGTTTGCCATCAGGGGTGTAAGGGTGTATCAGTAGCTTATTCACAGTAACATACTATTCGTTTGTGGGTGTTGTATCATTAATGATTGCTATTTCTGACTACCAGTCTCCCACCTTCAACCATCACCTCTTTGGATAGAGACTGTGTGGTGACTGGAGAGGAGACAAAGGCCTCCTGAATAGCTCAGGCTCTAAAAACAAACAGTTAGCACTCCCAATGTAGGAGAACACTAATAGAAGTGAGAGGGAAGCTGAGAACTTTTGCTACAGCTCTGGCATTTCAGTCAAAAAAACTTGAGTTCTGAAAAAGTCTGTAAATGAGCATCTTATGACATTGATTAAGGTGAACTCAAGTCCTTTCAAGGAGCTACTCTAACCAGAGTGAAAAATTAAAGGAGTTTGAATGAGTGGCACCCCGAGACTCATCTGCTAACATTCTCCAATGTGGAGTGATTGTCTCTCAGACCTTGTGCAAAAGTCTGTTGTCTCCTGTTCTTCAATGACTTGCCCATCATCCCTACCTGTTTACACTTCTGCTTCTGTGCCTGTAGCCGAATTAGTAGAGAAGACTTGTTAGCCAATTTCACACTACAGATAAATAGGATTGTAACTTCTCTTTAAGTGCTTTGCTGCCTCCAAGTCCACAAAGGTCGGAAGTCGTAATTGCGATGCGATGTGCGTTCTTAGTGCACTGATAATCTGGTCTTGACTAAAGCCCTATTCGGAAGGCAATTTTTTCTCAGGGTGACGTCAGTTAAATTACATTTTCATGGATCCTCTGTGACAAAATGTATGCATTTGGTTAGAATGACAATTAAATCATGTGGGACGAGCGAGACTTTTTGTCGATCACATAATTGCAGTTGCATGTTATATGGAAAATCTATCAATCCGCAAACTCTGTCCTCTGTATTTGCATTTAAATATGTTTGGAATTAAGCTAAAATGAAAATAAAAATGTTAAAACATGAGGGAACTCCGCTGCAAAGCGCTGCAGACAGTGTACATTTTCACATACGGAGCAAGCCAAAATTCTTGCGAAGAGTAATTAAACCTATCAAGAAACTGTAGGGACCAGACAGCCAAATAAATCTGTCAATGGGGGTACACGTTTCGTCACCTGCATCACCTCAGTTGCGCCGCTGGCATGCTCTCTCATAAGCGCATGCAAGGATATATAGAAGCTGCACATATTAAGGACAGTAAAGATAGTTTGAGGAACAATGGTAAAAATGGATTTCTTATGTTTTATCTATCAAAATGACGGACATCATTTTGAATTATCTGTCAGTTTTTAAAAAGTGGAGGTCGAAATTAAACCTTTTTCTTTCCCTTCTACTTAAGAGTTCCCACTCACTTATTTCAAACATTTCTGTTACACAATCCTCCAACTTTAACAACTGTCCATTACCGCAAGAGCTGTTAACACGGGCAGTGCAAACATACAGATTTCCGAAAAGGATTTCCAAAATGGCTTTTGAATTGTAAACTCAAAGATTTGGATGACAGTTAAATTACCACATGACCTTGGTGTTTGTCAAAAAACAGTAGGTAATTTGGACAAGAATTTTCTCGCGGGAGGTGGGAGAAAAACAATGACATTTCGGATTCGGATGGCAATAAAATCACTGACTACCCCTTGAAAATACTGGAATTACCTCACGTCCCCATGTAAAATAACTGCCATCCAAATATGGCTTAAGACCATAAGCCGAGACCCAGATCCAGACCAAGACTTTAAGTGTAGAGATCAAGGACAAAACACTGAGTAACGAGACCCAGATCTAGACCAAGACCACTTTTATATGGTCTAAAGAGGTCTTGTGCCCCAAACCACAAGATCAAGACTCCAACTGTGATTGTATTACCATGGTACATATCCAAAAAAATCATGGAATTAGCATTATACATATCCAAAAACATGAAAGTATCTTGTAACATGTCCATACAAACCATAATTATATCATGGTACTTTTTGTGTGAACTGTACTGTAACTGCAAAGCATTTACATTTCAAAACAACATATTTTTACATGAAGAAATGTAAATATGAGTGGTGCTTGCCTGTGCCAACATTATGCTAGAGTGTTGTGGGTGGTTACAGGGCATTGTCGTTTTGAGTGGTTTTAAAGCATGTTGCAATGTGGTTGCTAGGGTGCTTGGGGTGATTTCTACGTGGTTGTTAGGTGGTTGTTTACTGGACAAATAAAAAACGGCCATGCTTTGGGATTAGTTTTTTGGCTATTTCTTCACACACCAGGTGTCTAATCAAATTCAATTGCTTAGAAAAGAAATAGCACACCTCTCCTCAACATATCCATAGTACAAACAGGACAAGTTATGCACAAAAGTTTAGTACTAAGGGTTAGGGGTTTGTTCAAATCCCTGACCCTAAGAATGAACAAAAATTTAAGTGACAAAATGTGTTTCGAAAAAATACTTCTATAGTTTGTTTTGTTTTACATAGATAACCGTTTATGTTGGCATGTTTATGACTGTATTGAAAAAGAAGTGCCATTATAATGAATTTAAATATATCCAAATACTGAACATACAGACACACACAAACACAAACAAGTAAACTGACTGTAAATGAATGGTTTTTGTGAACAGGTTTATGGGTTAGTGTGAAGATGAGGAAGATTCTAGAACATACCCTGCCCACCTCCACTAGCTTGGTGATCATGACAATACTGAAGCAGTTCTCTTGCCAAACCATCCTCCAAAAGTCATACACTGTCTCCTGCTTGGGCCCTGTAAACAAAAACATGCACACATATTCAGTGAATGGCAGCCAGTGCTCCACACAGTGGGTTTAATTTACCAAGTGTCACTGCATGTTATGAGGCGGTTATGTAATCCAGAGGCTTGAGGAGAGTAATTCAATAGCAGACATTTCTGGTGAATGGAGCAGCTTTTAACCTCAGCAGGATGTGGCTCTCTGATAGAAAGAGCTAATTTCTCCCATCAATTGACTCTGCCTAGAAATTCAATTAGGGGGAAAGACAGACAAGCCACAAACATGTCATGATTTATTTATGGGAGATCTGCAACGATGAGAGAAGAGGGTGACCTTGTTTTAGTAGGCCTGAGAAAAAGGATTGGGGGAAAGTTTATGCCTGATATTTCTCTTTCTCTCTCTCTCTCTCTCTCACACACAAACACACACACACACTTACTTGGATATTTAAATGGGGACATGTACAGATATACACATATACAGGGTTGGGAGGGTTACTTTCAAAATGTATTCCACTACAGATTACAGAATACATGCTGTAAAATTAGATTACTCAAGGTCAGTAACATATTCCAAATACTTTGGATTACATCTTCAGCACTGGTTATTTTTTCACTTGTTTTGACTATAAAAATCTGCCAGTACAGTAAAACAAAATACACATGTTAAAAATACATTCTCTGAAAAACCTAAATATCTTATGCAGTGTTATTTCTAAAACAAGATAAATCAAACTGATCTTGTTTTAAGGATTTTTAGATATGTTTACAGTTTTTAAAAACAAACAAAAAAAATATTATCAAGAATATGATTTTTGCCCTTATATCAAAGGTCTTACTAGAAAAAAGAAATTATGATCTAACGTGAATTTTCGTGTATGTAAACTGGCTAGAAATAGCATTTTAGCTTAGCGTAAAGCTAACAATTAACACAAGGTTTATTTCTATTTCTTCTGCTCCAAACTTACTTCAAACTTACTTCAAAATATGATGTTACATTCATTCTCTGTCTGCACGTATGAATGTAACACATCACAAGAAAGTGTTTCACCGCTGTTCAAAAGCACTTTGGATCGCATCATTTATATGTATAAATGTTTTCCATCTGAAATGACTAAATATTAAATGAAACAAATGATAATAAAAATTAGTAATCAAAATACTTTTTGAATGTAACTATTCTAATTAACAATTATTTAAATTGTAACTGTAGTGGAATACAGTTACTTATATTTTGTATTTTAAATACGTAATCCCCTTACATGTATTCCGTTACTCCCCAACCCTGCACATATACTTAAAATAAACAGCAGTATTTGCTTTTTTATCAAATTATTATTCAATTAAGGATGTACCTTAATGTCCCCAAGGGAGGTTTTGTCATACATAGCTCACTTTTGCGGACAATTCTGTTCCCATGCTATAGCTAAGTACATACACTCACACACACACACACACAATCTGAATGGAATTAGTCTTCTCTCCTCCTGAGTTCAAGCAGGTATTGTGCTGCTTGTGTTGATGGGGGTCTTAGGCTAGAAGACAGCAGGTGGCAATTCTTACACCACCTCACAATCTCTATTCCCACAACTCCTCAATAATTTCATTGCTCTGAACTCATTCCATCTGTAAGAGTGTTTCACTCATAAACACACACAGACACGGACTAAAGAGAGGGAAGTGCTCTCCCCTTGGGATTGCACACTGCCAGATAGAACCACATGCTGTAAACAAACACACACATCCATCCACAAGTTCTGCCCATACAAAGATACTCACCCTGAGTGGCGATGAAGTGGTTGGATCGATGGTAACCCTAAAAGAAAGAGAGAGATGTAACATGCTGTGTAAGCCATCTGTGTCCCAGAAACATCACGCCTGTGTCTCTAGCCCTTTCTCTGTGTATCTCTTCACATCTTTTCATCTCCAGTCCTACAGAGTGTAAACGTTCTTCAGAGGACCAAGGCCTTTGCTTATACCAGTACACTGGCTATACAACTCCCCACAATCCTCCTGCCTCTTAGACATTTATAAAAACAGAATAATGATATCCACTACTAATGTCTGCTGTGAAACGGTAGCTACTGATAGTAGTTCAAATAAATTCAAGCAGTTCTTTAAAACAAGTAATCAGCTGCACTAGATGTTACTAATAAAAGGTAGCTACATTGATGTTATTAAGGGTTTATTACAATATATAATCAAATTTTCTAAATCTGGCTTGTAATTAGAGTTATAGCATCAAAATTGAACCCATAAATTAAAATAATAACAAAATAATGACATGAAACCACTGAAAAAAACTATCCGTATGAACTGATTCACTAAAATGAATTGGACTTCCCCATTCTAAGAGAGTGAGAGGACATAGAAAAGCATGTTTCAATTCACTCAGTTGTATGACCCTGTGCACAATACAGTGACTATAGTTTGAACTAATTTTAATTATATACAAGAGAGCATACTGCAGTACAGTATCTACTATATACACAAACAGTGATGATGTATTGTATGTCATGCTACACTGCTACTAAAAATCTATCTACTGGAAAATAGCTAAAAATAGCTACACCATTTAAATGCTAGTCATGCTATTATAGTTGCTACATTTAATTTGTTATTCCCTAATACTATTAACCAATACATTTGAAGCCCTGGAAACAAACAATGAAAAAGACACTCTGGTATAAGAGGAGATCAGTCCCCCGCACAATTCCTCCATCAGGTGTGGTTTCGAATTTAGAGAGGAACACAAGGAACATTTCGAAACATGCATTTTATTCATCAAAGCTCAGCATTTTCAAAGAACTTCCTTGGGAGGCTCCCAAAATTGGATCTGCTTTCATTACAAAGATGGTAGAGAATAATAGAGACATGTTTTTTCATTGTTCGTCATTTACTGCTCCATTTAAGAAAACAGCAGATGTCTAATACACTATGGATTTGGACTAGCTATTTCCTGTTCACTCCACAGACAAACATGAAAACGGAGACAGAATAAGAAATTGTGAAGGAGACATTGTAGTTTTTTGCGCATAAAGGATTAAGCTGGAACAGAGATCAGGGCTTTTTCTTTGGAACTTAACTGGTCCAAAAGAAGCATGATTGTATATTAGTTTTACATTCACTTATACTTTGATCTCACCTTTCATATCTTGTGTACTTGGGTATTGATTGTACGAAACTAAACAGAAAACTGAAACACTGAAAATACTTTCAATGTTTTTATTGACTTAAAGATCAACACCTAGGTTGGCATATTTAATGGCCTGTGCTTTCATCTCTCATAGATTTGTTTTGTTCATTTCGTTCAAATTAAACACATAGTTCACTCTTATTAAAGTCTGTAGTCATCTGTATGTCTCAATATAGATCTCTAAATCTTACTTTGTTAGTGAGACAAATACATCCAAAGAGAAAAAGGTATTTAAAATAAATACATAAATGAATAATAAGGCATAATTCATTACACAGCAGCACAGATTGCAGAGACAGTCCAGCTGGAGTTATGTGTCTTTCTCAAGGGCATGACATTAATAGGGGATCTCAGTAATGATACAGTTCGTGGGTCGCTCTATCTGCCATCAAATCTGTGATGAATATATCACCAGCCCAAAGCTGTAAGAAGCTTAATGCAGCAGAAATGCAGCCATTTATCAAGATGGAAACAAAAGCTCATTAAAAGGGAAAAAGACAATAAAATGGCTTTGCAAAACACTGACTAACTTAGCAACACTTAGAAACTGAATGTACGAAATGTTGCTACTAATGTGATGCATACAAGTTTTGTTTGTACACCAAATGTCTCTATTATTAGTATCACTTTATAATAACATACATCAACAAATTATCTGTTAAGTTTTATATCATGTGATAATTTTCAAACCAATAGTTAGAATCGTAGAAATGTCATGAAACTTTGAAAATGCCATCCATCCATCTATCTATCCATCCATCCATCCATCTATCCCTTTATCCATCTATCTATCTATCTATGCCCAAACACCTATACTGTATGTCTGTCTGTGTACATGCCATGCTTTAAACGCCCTAGTTTTTTTACTTTTGAAAAATTTCATATGAGACTTGACAAATTTTATTCTTTTAACTTGTTCATATTTGAATGTACATGAACGTATGATCCGTTAAGCATTATATCACGTTTGTTCATTTTATTAATTTTATTATAGTTATTGCAAAGTGTCAAGCTATTATTTTTTCATGTATTAATTGTCAAGAGACTTGTTAAGATTGAATGTACACTGATTGTAAAGCTATCTTGAGCTTTTGGAAAGGTGCTATATATGTAAATAAAAACTACTATCATTATTATTAAGAAGAATAAGCAGTGATGGCTTTTGAAGTATGGGCTGCCTGTTTGTACTCATCTAATTTTGACTTCCTGTCTGTAACTCTCTTCAGATTTTGATGTCTGAACTTCAGCAAAGTATTTTGAGAGAAGACCAGTTTGCATCTGCTAAAGTTAAGGTACAATTCATCTATAAAAATTTCAATTTCAGAGACTGCAGATGAAAAGTGCACCAGCAACTCCCTTTTGCACAAAGAATTATCCCAGTCCTCTGATCCCTCTCTCTACGTTTGCATGTTTGATAAAGAGTGGCAGTGAAGAAGTGAAGATTTATTTTATTTTTTTATGGTTCTGTAAAAACCAAGTACCTGTAAATAATAATAAATGAAACCCAACAGATGGAACCTGAAATTTTTATGCATCCACATTTAGGGATGAAAATAAAGGAGATTTCTCTGTCACAGAGCCGCTCTTTCTCATGTTTAAGTAATACAAACAGAGCAATGCCATGACACAGAAAAAATTAGGAAGAGAGAGCTAGAGGGTGGAATAGAGAGAAAAAAGAAAGAGCTGTGAAATACTTACTTCCCTGTTTATCCGAATCTACAGGGTCCGAAGTCGAAGAGGTGGGAAGGGGGGTAGAAAAAGACAAGACAGAGTCTGTTAATGAGAGGCTGAAGAGTGTTGAGGATTAACAGATCACAGACAGAAAGAGAGAGAGAGAGAGAGAATTAGAGAAAGAGAGAAAGAAACAAGACTTGTGTTAGCCGGCTAAGCCTAATGCCAGGGGACAGACACTAGTAGAAATGGAGGCAATACTATATTTTAAATGCAGATGTGGGTATAATATGTGTGGGTGCACAATTCTCACCTTAAATTCCATCCATCCATCCATCCATCCATCCATCCATCCATCCCTCCCTCCCTCCCTCTCTCTCTCTCTCTCTCTCTCTCTCTCTCTCTCTCTCTCTCTCTCTCTCTCTCTCTCTCTCTATCTATCTATCTATTTCTGAATCTATCTACATACCATTGAAGTCAGAAGTTTATATACACCTTAGCCAAATACATTTAAACTCAGTTTTTCACAATTCCTGACATTTAATTAAAGAAAATATTCCCTGTCTTAGGTCAGTTAGGATCACTATTTTAAGAATGTGAAATATAAGAATAATAGTAGAGAGAATTATTTATGTCAGCTTTCATTTCTTTCATCACATTCCCAGTGGGTCAGAAGTTTACTTTGTTAGTATTTGGTATCATTGCCTTTAAATTGTTTAACTTGGGTCAAAACGTTTTGGGTAGACTTCCACAAGCGTCTCACAACAAGTTGCTGGAATTTTGGCCCATTCCTCCAGACAGAAATGGTGTAATTGAGTCAGGTTTGTAGGCCTCCTTGCTCGCACATGTTTTATCAGTTCTGCTCACAAATATTTTATTGGACTGAGGTAAGAGATTAGTGATGGCCACTCCAATACCTTGACTTTTTGTCCTTAAGCCATTTTGCCACAACTTTGGAGGTATGCTTGGGGTCATTGTCGGTTTGGAAGACCCATTTGCGAATGAGCTTTAAATTCCTGTTTGATGTCTTAAGATGTTGCTTAAATATATCCACATAATTTTCCTTCCTCATGATGCCATCTATTTTGTGAAGTGCACGAGTCCCTCCTGCAGCAAAGCACCCCCACAACATGATGCTGCCCTTCTCATGCTTCACGGTTGGGATGGTGTTCTTCAGCTTGCAAAACTCGCCCTTTTTCCTCCAAACATAACGATGGTCATTATGGCCAAATAGTTAGATTTTTTGTTTCATCAGACTAGAGGACATTTCTTAATTTGCACTTGCAAATTGGAGTCTGGCTTTTGTATGGTAGTTTTGGAGCAATGACTTCTTCCTTGCTGAGAGGCCTTTCAGGTTATGTCGATATAGGACTCGTTTTACTGTAGATATAGATACTTGTCTACCTGTTTCCTCCAGCATCTTCACAAGGTCCTTTGCTGTTGTTCTGGGATTTATTTACACTTTTCGCACCAAACTATGTTCATGTCTAGGAAACAGAATGAGTCTCCTTCCTGAGCGGTATGATGGCTACATGGTCCCATGGTGTTTATACTTGCATACTATTGTTTGTACAGATGAAAGTGGTACCTTCAGGAGTTTAGAAATTGCTCCCAACGATGAAACAGATACTTTTGTTTCTGAGGTCTTGGATGATTTCTTTTGATTTTCCCATGATGTCAAGCAAAGAGGCACTGAGTTTGAAGATAGGCCTTAAAATACATACACAGGTACACCTCCAATTCAGTACATCTCCTATCAAAAGCTAATTGCCTAAATGTCTAAAGGCTTTACATAATTTTCTGTAATTTTCCAGGCTACCTAAAGGCACAGTTAACTTAGTGTATGTAAACTTCAGACCCACTGGAATTGTGATATAGTCAATTAAAAGTGAAACAATCTGACTGTAAACAATTATTGGAGAAACTACTCATGTCATGCACAAAGTAGATGTCCTAAACATCTCGCCAAAACTATATTATTACTATAATATATTACTATAATATTAAATATGTGGAGTATCTATCTATCTATCTATCTATCTATCTATCTATCTATCTATCTATCTATCTATCTATCTATCTATCTATCTATCTATCTATCTATCTATCTATCTATCTATCTAAAGTTCTCTTTTCATTTCTTTCAACAGAACAATACAGTCTGCAAAACGCTCAAGCTTAAAGCTTTCCATTCAGAATAAACAAAGTGAACAAGCAACTCACGTATTGAATCAAAAGGCCCAGACAGTTAAGGTGAAATGTGTCTGGGAAAATGTCAAAACACTACACTTTGCCAGGTCAAAACACTACACTGTAAGTGCAATTGTCACAACTGATTTATTGGACGTCACAACTGATTTATTGGACATCGCAACTATTTTGCATGTCTGCAAAATGTGGCAACACACCCAAAACATTGAATTCATGCTTCAAAACCTAGTTATTGTGCCAGTAAATTGGCCAATGCAACCAAAATGAAAAGTATTTTTAGTCATCGTGTGAGCCGTACTGGTCAAAATGTTGAGATGTTTTTTACACCATGGCAGTCAACCCTGGAAATGTTTGTTATATACAAATTTCAATTTAGTTGACACTGACTGCTTACTGTACAATATAAGAATGTCATTTTCATATAGCTGAGTGCTATTGTGTATAACACTGAACTATTTAGATACCAATTTCAACAGTAGGTAAAAGTTCACTGAGAAAAGTCAATAATGTACAATACTGTAGTACACAGAAAAAGGATATGCACATTTGTATGTATACAGTTTGTAGCAATGTGTTTACATGTAAACAGAAAATTCACATTTGCATGTTTACACATTTCTTATGTGTAAAGTCATATATAGTGAACAGAAAATTGCCATGAAATGACATCCATGCAGACCCCCCAGACCCCCATTTTTTTTTAATGGATAATGTCACCATTTCCTCATTCTCATGTGTTCTAAACAACATGGAACACAAAAGGAGGTGCCAGGTAGAATGTTCAGGGTCACCATCAGGGTTGAGAAGTTACTTTAAAAAAAGAAAATTAAAAAAAATCTGTTGTTTCCTGCTTATGAGATCTTTGCTCTAAAATCAAAGGTCTTACTTGAGAAAAAAGTAATGCTCCAACATGCATTTTCATCATAGATATATTGGTTGTAGCTTTCTATACGATGTTAAAGGCTACACTGGTTAGCATTCCTTGTAAAAATACCCTAACCGTATAAAAACACTGACAAGGCGTGTAATCGTGTATTTATCGTGTATTTATGTTTCATTTGTCAAAGCGTTTCTAACTGTTTACCTGTTAAGCTGTAGAAACGTGATGTAGCTTCTCTATTATCCTGCCAAGGAAAATTCCTCAATTACGTCATATCCACCTCTTCACTCACAACAGTGTAAGGTATGGCGGAGGATCAGTGGCCTTAACAGATTCACGAACAAACAAGAACTTACTGTTAAAAACTCCCCTAATTACTGAAATAGCGCCAACCAGCCTCCACAAGCACAATAAATGTATTGACAAAGAGACAATGAACTATTGACAGAGAACCGCATGTGACATCCGCGATGCTCACCACGTGCTTATCGTGGTGGACAGGAAGGGGAAACTTTGAACGTAAAAATGTGTGTGTGTGTGTTTTTCAGTTAAACACAGAACTGCATATTGCTAATGAAATACGTGTAATCCCTGTATGTTGTGTATTTCTGAGGTATATCAAACTCGTTAGAACTGTTTCGTTGTGTGTTTTAAACTCTGAGGCCTCATATTTAATAGCCTCAGTGTATATTCCCTTTCTAAGTGTACTAAACACATGTTTCTTGGTATCAAATTAAACCTTACGATTTGTCCGAGCTGAATTCGAATATAAGATCTCTGTAGAATGATATTACGCGATGTTTTACTATCTTTTGAGTCATTCAGCCCAAAATCTCTTACTGTCATAAAACATGCAAATGAGCTTTGACAAAGGAACTCTCTCATGCCCAGAGTAAGGGAGACTTTTACGACCTCCAAAGGAATGTTCAGAGAAGTGCTGACCCTCACTTCATTCTCTTACTGAGAAAGAGAAATGAACCCTGTTAATCCTATATATATATTCTATATATCCATGTGATAAATATTGACATGTATCTAATGTGCCATCTCACATTTTCCCTTAAATGTGCTTGATCTATGTTTTCTTGCAAACTAATGGGTTAATGTTTCAGACTTTGCATACTATGGTTAACCAAAATCATATGTGTGGCATATTTGGTCTCTATAACTTGGTATTCTGAAGATTGAAATGACTGTGTACATGATATGTCGATAACAACAACATATTAGTATTACAAGTATGTTTCCTATTTTCTTTCTTGCACATGCAATGGGCAATTTTACAACAAAGAGCAATAAACCAAATTCCCGCCTAGAACTCAAACCCTTCTTATTGGTCGAGCCAATGAGAGGTGGGACCTGTTTCCTGAGGGTATAAAATTGGTGCGCCCACTTGCTCTCTCTCTCTTAGCTCGCTCTTAGCCCTGTCGCTTATCTCTTGCTTTCTGGTTCTCTGAGCCTTGTGCTCTCTCACTCTCTCGCTGAATGATGCCAAACTAGAAGGCCCCAAGGACTCCCAAGCGTGTGCCAGGCTCCGGCCTTGTCTCTGACTCTCACTGGTTCTCTCTCATCAAGACAACATCATCAAAGATCAACTGGAGCCTCAACAAATTGCATCAGGACAGTTTAATTCAAATGGGACATGCAAGTATCAAACTTAGTCTCATTATTTGATACGTTAAGTATCCTTAACCCCTTTCTAAAAAGGGCGTGTCAGAACTAATATGATGGTTTGCTCAGGCTGTTGATCTGCTGAACTTCAAACAATGCTATAACTTCTTGCCTTCCTGTATTCTGCTTCAGCCCTCTTTCCCTTGGTAAACTGTATGAATGTATGTATATGTATGTTAGAGTAGTTTAAATGTTTAGTCTAGTTAATAAAGTCTTGTTCATGTCACATGTAAAGTTGTCTGTGTCTCAAGCTCATATCTAAAGTCACTAATCATAGATTTTGACTACTTGCTCTTAATACTTAGTAAGAAAGACATTTCCCATGCCCCGAAATGTACCTTTCTATTAATTAATTAATTAATAACCAATATTGAGTGTTCACGGGATGAACCGAGTATTTGGTTGTAATGTTAATGTAGCTACATCAAGTTAACCCGATTAACTGATCCAAATATTCATAATCGATTATAACAAGTTATGATTGATTATTAATATTTCATAGAGCTGATTCGCTACCTAATGGTGGAAGAATATAGAGCTGATTCGCTACAACAGTATGAAATTGTATGAATGTAACACATCATAAGAAAGTGTTTCACTGCTGTTCGAAAACTACTCAGATTGCATCGTTAATATGTATAAATGTTTTCCAACTGAATAGTCTAAATATTAAATGAAACAAATGACAATAAAATGCAAAGTAATCTCTTCAGTAATCAAAATACTTTTTGAATGTAACTGTATTCTGATTACCAATGATTTAAACTGTTACCGTAGTGGAATACAGTTACTAATATTTTGTATTTAAAATACGTAATCCCGTTACATGTATTCCGTACTCCCCAACCCTGGTCACCATTCACTTTCATTGTATAGAAAAACAATGCAATGAAATTAAATAGTCACTAAAGCTAACATTTTGCCTAACACCTCCTGTTTTGTTCCACAGACTAAATAAAATTCATAAAGGTTTGGGGTAAAATAACACGAGTAAATGATGACATAATTTTCCATGACAAAACTATCCCATTAAAGGAGCACAAAGATAAAAAATACTTCACCATTCATGTCAGCAGTCTATAAATCGGACCACAATCTTGCCCAAATAACATTTTTGGTAGGTCAAATACAAAAGAACAGGAGTAACAAGCAACCAACTCTCAGCTGCCACTAAAAGCTGTTTTACAAGGACAAATAGAGGACTCAAAACTTTTCTATCAAAACTAGAAAGGTGTTGTAATATTAGGCCACATGTGGCGTGGCCTAGAGAAGGGAGAGTGTCTACAAATATTGAAAAGAGTCAAGGGGAGCTACATAATACAAAAAGCAGTGTGAATGTTTGTGTGTCTGGCAGAAGAGGTAGTGTGACCGCTGACTTACATCGATGTAATTGGCGTTGATATAGTCGGAGTTGGGATCCCCGAGCAGTGGGTGCAATTTCACCCTGTGGCGGTCATCTAAACACAAAGACAATCACATGAGAATACATTCTCTTGAAAGCACAACAAAGCTTTTTACAATTAAGTAATTTGGAATGTTCATATAATTGAGTATTTCTAAAGGCTATACTTTCCAACAATCATATAATTATATGTATGCAATGATTGAACAAAAGGACTCACAACCCATCAGTGTATCACATCTGCCTTTAGTTTTATCCTTCTTCTTATTGATATCCCAGCCATCAAAGAAGCTCTAAAAATACATGACCAAATCAAGAGAGAGAGAGAGAGAGAGAGAGAGAGAAAGAGAGAGAGGGAGATAGAGAGAGAAAGAGAGCATTTCTGTAAGTTTCCTTTGATATATCACAATATCCCTTGACTTTGTGTACAAATCTTTCTTTTTTTTTAAATGCTTGTTTCACCATTACATTTTTACATAAATCCCCATAAGAAACATACATTCGGTGACAATTTCAGGTTCTTTTTCTACTACTAGTCAATAGATATTTTTCACCCTTACAGTATGTTGTTACAAATCTGTATGACATTCTTTCTTCTGTGGAACAAAAAAAAACAGATGTTTTGCAGAATAATTATGCTTCTTTTCTGAATACAATGAAAGTGAATGGGGACAGACAATGCCAAGCTCCAAAGAAAGACCATAAATGTGGTACACAAGTCAATATGACTTGTGTACTATATACTGTATTTCTAAGCCATACGGTAGCTCCATCATAACTCTTGAATATGTGCAAGTCCAAGATTCTCAGTGAATAATGACTTATATTTCATTTTACTCCTAACACAAAACTATTATATGGCTTTAGAAGACTTATGTAGCTCACTAGTCTTAAGGAGCTTGGCCGTCGTTGATCACAGTATGCTTTCATTGTAAGGAAACGTCATACGGTGTGGGACAACACAACATAATTTGGAGTTTTGGGCGAACTATCCTGTCAATATGTGGAACTCCAAATATTAATTAAAATAGTTAAACATATTACTGAAAATATTACATTCAACAGCAAACACCAGTGGACACCACTTCAATATCTCAATCTCAGACAGACCAAATACATTTAACTCAATTGATTTGCATACTTAGCTCATTTCAAATTCTCAGAAGTGCCCAAACCCTGACCAACATGTCTGGCTTTCACTGAATTATTAATACAAACAGAGGTAAAATGTCCACATCAAACCAGGTGTACTAGCTGTAAACATTTAGAGGTCAATGCTAATGTGTTATGTGTGAAAGAAATGGTTTTTCAGTTTTAAGATTAAGCCACATTTTCAATTATGAATAACCTGTTTAATTCATAAGCCTGAATATATATGGTCTGTATATGCTGTATATGCTAAGCACACAATGATGAAATATTCTTGGGGGGGATTTGTCTCGCACAACCCAAAGTTTTGATGTACATCAAGTTTTAGGAACTTGTGAAAAACTTTCAATGTGAGGAATTCTTAAAACAATTATGACATAAAGTTTTCATTAATCAAGAGCTAAATCAATATTTGGTGTGGACACTTTTGCCTTCAAAACAGCACAAATTCTCCTGCTTACACCTGGACACAGGTTTTCTTGGTTGTAGGCAGATAGGATTTTCCAAGCTTTTTTGGAGGATTTGCCACAGTTCTTTTATTTATTAGGCTGTCTCAATTACTTCTGTCTCTTTATGTAATCTCAGACTAGTCAAGTCAAGTCAAATTTTATTTCTATAGCACATTTAAAAACAACAGAGCTGCGCCAAAGTGCTGTACAATATTACAATATGCAATTTAAAAGCATTGAAATAGACAAGGCAAAAGACAGGTTTATACATATAGCACCTGATATAATTCATTCAAAAGATTCATATACAATCAATCAAGCAGTTTATTTAAAAGCACTAGAGAATAAATACGTTTTAAGAGCCGATTTAAAACTTGTTAGTGTCCGAGCAGACCTCACAGCGAAGGGCAGACTGTTCCAGAGCTTAGGAGCAGCGGCAGAGAAGGCCCGACCACCCTTGGTTTTGCAGCGAAAGCGTGGAACAGTTAAAAGAAGCTGATTACACAATCTAAGATTTCTTTGGGGAGTGTACATAGTCAGTAAATCACATATGTATGTTGGTGCAGCACCGGATAGCGCTTTGTACACCAAAACTGCAATTTTAAAATCAATTCTGAACTTAACTGGGAGCCAGTGTAAAATTTCTAAGACAGGAGAGATGTGATCTCTCTTTTTTGTACCAGTCAGAAGTCTCGCTGCAGCATTTTGAACAACTTGCAGACGAGTGATTGTAGATTGAGGCAGACAACAGTACAGGGAATTACAGTAGTCCAGTCGTGATGTAATGAAGGCATGGATTACAGTCTCTAAATCTTTTGGGGACAAGAACTGTTTTACTTTTGCAATAGATCTCAATTGAAAGAAACTGCCTTTTACCACTGAGCTGACTTGTTTTTCAAAGTTAAGAACCGAATCTAATGTAAATCCAAGATTCCTTACATGAGGTCGAACACTGACAGGGAAGAAACCGAAATTAAAAGTAGCTGAGGAGCTAGGTGGGCCTAAAATCAAAATTTCGCTCTTACTTTCGTTTAATTGTAAGAAATTGTTTGCCATCCAGCATTTGATCTCATCAAAACAGTCACACAGGGCTTCCAGGGGATAAGACATATCGTTTTTTTGCCGGTAGATAAAACTGTGTATCGTCAGCGTAACAGTGGTAGGATATTCTATGTTTCTCAAATATGGCCCCCAGTGGCAGCATATATAGTGAGAAGAGAAGCGGGCTTAAAATGGACCCTTGGGGCACACCACAGACTAGGGGAACAGATACAGAAGTAAATTTACCCATATTTACTGTGAAGGTTCTGTCTTTGAGATACGAGGCCAACCACTGTAAGGCCGCACCCTGAATCCCCACCACTTTTTCCAACCGATGCAACAGGATACTATGGTCGATAGTATCAAAAGCGGCGCTTAAATCTAGTAGGACAAGCACTGCATGCAATTCGGTGTCAAGGACTTGCAAAAGGTCATTATTGACCTTCAACAAGGCAGTTTCTGTACTGTGCATAGATCTAAAACAAGACTGAAAAGTATCTGAAATGTTAGATGTGCCGAGATAAGTATTCAACTGGTCATGCACGACGCTCTCTAGAAGTTTAGAAATAAAAGGCAACTTTGATATAGGTCTAAAATTATTGAGGAGAGATGGATCTAAATGAGGTTTCTTAAGAAAAGGGTGAACTACAGCATGTTTAAAACTAGCGGGAACAATTCCAGTCGCTAGAGAACTGTTAATGATATCTGTTACAGTTGGACTCAAGGTTTCAAAAGCTTCCTTAAAGAGACGAGTAGGGACGATATCAGACTCACAACTGGAACATTTTGCCTTAGAAACAATATCAGCCAGCTGAGAAGAGGAGATAGGATGAAAACAAGTTAAAGAATTCATCGGTAAGCAGGTCAAAAGTGGATTATATATTGCTGGCTTTATTGAACCCTTGATCGTCAAGACTTTTTCATGAAAAGACTCGCAAATTCTCGCATGTTTCTCGAGAAGGAATTAGAGTAGGGGCTGATAAAGGTTTTAGCACAGAATCAATTGTCTTAAACAGCATTCTCGGCCGATTTGCATTTTCTGAGATGATTTTAGAGAGGAATTTGAACTTTGCCTCTTTTACTGATTTTTGGTAATTGATTAAACATGCAGTTAAACATTCATAAGAAATTTGAAGTTTATCTCTTTTCCACTTTCGCTCAGCCTTACGCCAATCTTGTCTAAGAGAGCGAGTAGAGTCATTTAACCAAGGCTGTGTGGGGCGCTTTCCCTTAGCTTTCCTGGGCTTAAGGGGAGCAACAGCGTCTAAAGAAATGGAGCAGGCTTTAGTAAAAAACCTCCACCATCTCTTCAGTGTTTAATTTGTTGCATGGGATAAAATCTGCAAAGTTGGCCTGATAGTGCTCAGAAAATAAGCTGGCCGTAGAAGGCTGGATAAAACGAGAATAATTCAACAACTTTGAGTGAGACAAGGTGGAAGAATCACAGACAGAATCAAACACAATTGGCAGATGGTCTGAAATAGCAGCATCAACTACTCTCAGATTTGTTACGGAAAAACCATGTGATAGCACCAGGTCTAAAATGTGCCCCCGATTATGAGTAGGACTAGAAACCGATTGTGACAGGTTGAAGGATTCAATAAGACAAGAAAACTCTTCACCAAAGGTTTGGATGGACAGCAAATATGAATGTTAAAATCTCCTAAAATCAGCAGCCTATCACATCGGGATACAATATTAGAGAGAAACTCAGAGAATTGTTGGATGAAATCTTTGTTAAACTTCGGAGGCCTGTAAATCAATGCACATAATACAGGACTCCCTAAGTTAATTCTCATTAACTGTACTTCAAAGCTTGAATACACATCCGTTTGCAGTTGATTATTTTTTAAATGATTTTTAAAAACAGTAGCAACACCCCCACCCTGACCAGAAAGTCTTGGAGTGGTAAAGAAGGCGCAATCCGGGGGAGAGAGTTCACCAAGAGATGAGAGATCACCCTGTTTCAACCAGGTTGCGGTCACAAATAGGAAGTCCAGTGAGTTTGTAGTGAAAAAGTCATTTAAAATGAACGATTTATTGGATAATGACCTTGCGTTTATTAAGGCCATCCTTAGAGTCTGAGACTCAGTTTTTTCATCATTTGAAGATGTAATATTGATAGAACAGAGATTTAGCGGGTTTACTGACCGTAACTCTGCAGCGGACTTGGAGAATGACCGACGAGATGAAATTACTGGAATGACGTCATTGAGCAGAGAAGTGAAATGTGCATCTTTACAGAAGCTGCGCCGGGATCCTCGGTGGACATATCTAGGACGGCGCACGATTTTCGAGTGCGCACAGTAATTATATATGACCCCAGAAAGACGATATGTTGAGTTCAGTTTATGCAAATCCAGGGATGAGTAGAAGATTGCCATTCTTGTACAGATATGGTAACCAAGATTTGAAACAACAGCGTAACAAAGTGTATTAAAACAGCTATGACAAGCCAAAGCAGTGAGCAGGACGAACAGCATCCTCTGTGGTGCCACCATCACCTGCAGTGTCCTACCACACGTCTGTGAAGCCGCTGTTGTAATAGATGGCCGGCGAGAAGTTTGGGCGATACCAGCAGCTATCCGATCCTCCAGCCAAAAAGCATCCAATCCACAGCAAGACCGTCCGAGCACAGAGCTTGAGTCTATGCAACTCTTCCGTGGCAGGCCAATGGTAGTTAGAAGAAGAGGCAGGTGGATCAGAAAATTCCGTGATTTACAGCCGATCGTCCAGCGGAGATGGCCGATGCAGTATTGCACTTACAAGCCAGACTCTTCCACAGTACGCCAACGTTGAAGGAATGAAGTGTAGGCAGGGGGTTCGGGCGAACCCCGCGATTAACGGCTGATCGTCCAGCCGAGAGCAGTCGATCCCAACCCGCCGAAGGCCGTCCGACTACCCCGATGTTCAGTCTGTGAGGGCCATGCTATCTGTTGCAGGGCTCCCTGTTCTTCTATTCTATTCTATTTGCAAAAGGAATGTTTGGAAGAATAACATTTATATTTCCTATTGACACACTAAAGTAGCAGATAAATAACCATCTTAAGACAAATGCTTTTGTGAAACATCTTATGTGCCTAAGACTTTTGTACAGTACTGTATATGCTTTGCAAAACTGATCCTCGTATCCGAAATCGCACAAGCAAGAATAATAACTTAAATTTGTAAGCGTGCATTTGATGTCACAAATTTAATTGTCACTCAAATTTATAATCAAGCTTTCGTGGCTACAAAAATTTTGTTTGAAAACACTGTTGAAACTTTTCTCATGTACTGTGTAAAATTTAAACTGTTACATGTATGCACTTTTAAAACCTCCAAACCACTCCCTCTTTTCTGATTTTCTTCTATATCCGTCTATTTCAACCCTAAAGATACTGTCAATATGTTCTGATCAATGGACAGTACTTGCAGTCCATTGGGAAATAAAGCTTATGAAACTCTGTCCTCAAATTTCTGTGGTCTTTTAAACCCCGTTTCTTTTTTTCCGCTTATGAGGCACAAAGACACTGACCTCAAACACACACACACACACACACACACACACACACACAGTCACTATGTCCAGGAGAGTGTGTATTGATTTTTGAGCTGAATCCGTTTCACACTAGGGGGGAGAGTTTAATGAGTCTACAAGCTGAGCTCCAGAGAGGCGGCCGGTGCCAAAACTCTGATTATGTGGAGAGATGTTTTGTCTCGTAGCTCTGTGGACAACAACAGATAGAGGAGAGTCAACAGTGCATACGAGTGTGGCTGAGAGGAGACACTTGAGCCGCACTTCGAGGAGAGAAAATTAGCCACGGAGGAGGACTGGGAGAGGGATTGAGGAATGGAAGAGGGTTAGAAAGAAAGATAGAGTTTTTACACTCTAGTGCACTAATGCTGAGGGGCTATATGACCTCTCCTTTCATCTCAATATGTTACTCTTCAGTGCAAAGAGTAATATAAGCCTGTCTATGAAGAACAACTCAAACTTACTGTACATCCAACACACAGCTCGCCTAGTTAGCTAAGTCACAAAAGTGGCTAAATGCTACATAAACAACAGTATAACAGACTGACTGCATTAAGCTTGTATGTGCTGTTTTTTTATTTTATTATTAGTTTTTTTTAGCTGGGCATGAAAACAGTTGTGAATGTGTCGTATTGTTTAGAGATGATTAGAGTACGTGACTGTGTGTAAACGTGTATTTGTGCGTGGGTAGAGATGGTCTTATTGTATCCGTATGTGTGTTTGTGATGGGATTCTTAGCACAGGTGTGTTTTGACAAGGCTCTGGAACCAAGGATCTGCAAACTGAAAGTTCTGGGACTTGGAGATCTCCCAGCAAGACATTTGTTTGCACGACATGTCCTTTCACCATGGCAACAGCAGCTCACAAATAGCACACATTCTAAGCATCACCAAAGCACAAGTGTATTTTGATCTCTATAAATGAATCAGAGCAAGCTTAATACTATAATGACAGAAACCTCTTGCTCAAACCTTGCTTTCAAACAGATTAAAACCAAACTAGCCCGATGGATGCGGTTTTCTCTGAATTCAAATGAAAATTGGGGTCATTTCTGTTGAACATTTTTGAAACAACACGTTTACTACATGGAGAAGTTACTTCAAAAATTCATTTTCGGCTTGACTGTGGTGAGATTAATAATAATTATAATAATAATAATAATAAAAAAAAGCAGTTCACAACTTGCAAAATAAACACAAGGATATCTAAAGACAAGCCTAGGCCTTAGACAGTGTGCCCATGGAACATCCGATGTACATTGCGTACAAAAATGGCAAGAGTTGGCTGAAATTAGAGTAAATAAAATAAAACCTGGTTAGTCACTCTACATGTCGGTAAGGGAGCCCCTTTCTCTCTAAGCGGGTGATTTTTGGCCAGAATTAGCTACAATGTAGATTACACTATACAGATCAAAACTAAAAGGGCTTTTCCACTGCACGGTACAACTTGACTCGACTCTGCTCACTTTTTGGGGGTTTTCCACTGTGGATAGTACCTGGCACCTGGTACTTTTTTTAGCACCACCTCGGTCAAGGTTCTAAACGAGCCGATAATAAATGTGACGTCAAAACCCTGCAGATCACTGATTGGTCAGAGAGAATCGTCACTACCGGCATCACTGGATTTGCGACATGGGACATCAACCCGCTAGTTTTAAAGATAACATCAATGATAGCAGTATCATTTGTTCACACGACTTTCGAATTGTAAAATGAAATCGCTGTGCACAAAACTACGCCATGGTCAATAAACAAGGCGCAGATGTTCCTCTCATTAGCGACGAACGAAACAACGCGAAACGAAAAATTCTTTCAGGAAATGTCTCAGCTGTTGGCCGCACATGGCTACCAACAGTGTAGGGAAAAGTAAAAAAAAATACAAAGTGAATACAGAACCATCAAAGACCACAACAGCCGGAGTGGTTCAAACAGAAGAAAGTGGAAGTGGTTCGACCAAATGGACGCTATCTATGGCAATGGGAGGGAGAGTGCACTGTACTCGGCCACAGCGTTATTGGAGTCCATGATGGAGGATGGTACGTTTTGTTAAGTTAACTCTATATTCTGCTTCTAAAACAACCAGGCCAATTTAACTGTTACACTTGTGTAAAATCACCATGCAACCACTGTTTTAAAAAGCACAATGGTTTCGTAGCTAACAGCTAGCGGTCATGTTATTGTTTATGGTCAGTAATGTTTGTGTCACGTTTAAGATGATGTCACGGAAGTAGAGGTGGCACAACTATGATGATCAGCCTATAATCCCACCCACGTTGAGGCGGCACTAAACTGCAATGGAAAAGCAAGCTCAGAAAAGTAAAGGGAGCAGAGTCGAGTCGAGTCGAACCGTAACGTGCAGTGGAAAAGTGCCATAAATCTACATGGCAAAAAAGTATTTTGTCTTGTTTTCCAGTAAAATTATCAAAACATTCTTAAAAAGTTATTTATTTACTTTGCAAGCAAACTTCCAAAAGATAAATGCTTAAAACGAGAAGACAAAAACTGTTTGCCAATGGGGTAAGAAAAATAAACTTAATTCAGAAGAAAAACAAGTTTATTTTTCTTATCCCATTGCCAATTTTGTTGTTGTTGTTTAAGTCTAAAATACACTTAATTGTATCATATTTCTCTTGAAACAAGACAAAATATCTTATGCCATTTTGCTTGACAAGTAAATAAATCACATTTTGAGAAGGTTTAAATTAATTTATATGGCCTGCCGCACACAAGGGGACTGAGTGGCGCCAGTTTGATGAGGATGTTGATGCTACCCTTGAAGCGGGGAAGTGGATCAGCGACTCCAGTTGATGTGCACTTTGATCATCAGCATCGGTGCTGAAAGATTTGGCATGAAACAACCAAAAGCCAGCAGCACAGCTAGGCCAAACCGGCGCGAGATTAAGATCACCCAGCTCAGGAAAGAACTACGGTCTCTAAAGCAGCAGTTCAGGAAGGCAAGAGAAGAGGACAGACCAGCCCTCACAGAGCTCCGGAACATCATACGACAGAAGCTTATCTCACTCCGACGCGCAGAGTGTCATAGGGAGAGGGCTCGCAAGCGGACTGCCTGCATAGCAAATCCCTTTGGATTCACTAAACAGCTGCTTGGGCAGAAGCGGAGCGGGACCCTCACATGCCTAGAAGAGGAAATCAACCGACACCTCAGTGACACCTACAGTGACCGTAGGAGAGAGGAAGACCTGTCCCCCCTTGGAGAGCCAATTACACCACCAGACCCATCCATCCAGTTTAACAACAAAGAGCCCACCCTGGCAGAAGTCCGGGATATAGTCAGATAGGCGCAGACAAGTTCAGCTCCAGGGCCGATTGGAGTGCCATACAAAGTATACAAGCATTGCCCGAGACTCCTGCAGAGGCTATGGAGACTCATCAGGGTAGCATGGTGGAGGGGGAAAGTAGCCAAGCAGTGGAGGCATGCAGAAGGTGTTTGGATATCAAAGGAGGAGAAGGCGAGTGACATCACGCAGTTCCGAACCATCACGCTGCTAAGTGTGGAAGGCAAAGTCTTTTTCAAGATCCTTGCAAACCAGCTTACTGAGTACCTCCTGAGGAATTCCTATATAGACACCACAGTGCAGAAGGGAGGCGTTCTAGGCGTGCCAGGCTGTATAGAGCATACCGGAGTGATCAACCAAGTTAATCCGTGAAGCAAAGGAAAACCGAGGCGACCTGTCAGTCTTCTGGCTTGACCTTGTGAATGCTTAAGGATCCATTCCACATAAGCTGGTGACAAAAACCTTGGCAGCATACCATGTCCCAGAGAAGATCCAAGAACTCATTCGGGACTACTACGGCAGCTTCAGTTTGAGAGTCACCTCCGGGACAATAACATTGGCATGGCATCGCCTAGAGAAAGGCATCATTACTAGTTGCACCATTTCAGTGGTGTTGTTCGCCCTGGCAATGAATATGCTCATCAAGTCAGCAGAAGTGGAATGCAGGGGCCCCTTGTCCAGATCTGGTATTCGCCAACCTCCTATACGAGCGTTTATGGATGATCTAACAGTCACATCAACTTCAGTGACAGGATGCCGCTGGCTGCTTCGTGGGCTGGAGAGGTTCATCACGTGGGCAAGGATGGCTTTCAAGCCAGCCAAATCCATGTCCTTGGTCCTGAGGAAGGGGATAGTGGTCGATAAGTATCGCTTCCACCTGGAGGGATTCCTAGTTCCATCAGTGTCCAAGAAGATCTCCTGGGGAAGATCTTCGATGGAACCCTGAGAGACACCGCGGCAGTCCAGTCAACACAGAGGGAACTGAAATCATGGCTGTCACCAGTGGACAAGTCAGGACTCCCAGGAAAGTTCAAAGCATGGATCTATCAACACGGAATCCTGCCAAGACTCCTTTGGCCACTGCTGATATACAAAGTCCCGATAACCACCATGGAGAGCTTTGAGCGAAACAGCAGTTCCTTCGCAGGTGGCTGGGCCTACGAAGAGCCTTAGCAGTATTGCTCTATATGGGCACACAAACAAGCTGCAGCTTCCCTTCACCGGACTGACAGAGGAGTTTAAAATCACCAGAGCCAGGGAGGTCCTACTTTACAGGGACTCATCTGGCATCACAGTGAGAACTGGAAGGATGTGGTGGGCTCAGGAGGCAGTTGAGCAGGCAGAAGCAAGGCTGAGACATGGTGTCTTGGTAGGTTCTGTGGCAGTCGGACGAGCAGGGCTTGGTAGGCATACAAGACCCCGCTATGACAAAGTGCAGGGGAGTGAGAGACGGCAGCTGGACCAGGAGGAGATTCGTGCTGAGGTAGAGGAGGAGCGCCACAGTAAGACAGTGGCCATGCGTCAGCAGGGAGCTTGGACGACCTGGGACCATGCATCTACCAAAGATCACCTGGACAGAAATTTGGAAGTCAGAACCAGCGAGACTCAAATTTCTGATTCAGTCAGTATAAGATGTCCTCCCAAGCCCATACAATCTGCATACTTGGGGTCTTGTGGAAACTTCAGCATGCCCACTGTGTCTGGCAAGATGTTCTCTAGAGTACATCCTGAGCTTTTGCCCAAAAGCCCTGGGAGAGGGGAGGTACACATGGCACCATGACCAGGTGTTGAAGGCAGTAGCGGATATCATTTGCACAGAGCAAACAGCAGCTCCCAGCAAGGCACAACATCGCCTTCGTCAGGGCAGGGGAGAAAACGCAGGCAGAGCGGAAGACCTCAACAGGGCTGCTAGCAACGGCTCATGACTGGCAGCTGAAAGTGGACCTCGGGAGACAGCTGATGTTCCCAGAGCACATTGAGAAAACAAGACTCAGGCCAGACGTGGTCTTAACATCTGACTCCTCAAAGCAAGTAGTGATCCTGGAACTTACAGTCCCCTGGGAAGACCGCATAGAGGAAGCCAATGAGTGGAAGAGGGCCAAACACCTTGAGCTGCTAGAGGCCTGTAGAGGGAATGGATGGAAGGCCCGCTCTGAGCCTATCGAGGTGGGCTGCAGGGGATTTCCAGGGCAGTCTCTGCACCGGGCACTAAGGCTCCTTGGCATCAGTGGGTTGTAGGAAAGAAAAGCTACCAGGAACATCACTGAAGCTGTGGAAAAAGCTTCAAGGTGGTTGTGGATCAAGAGGGATCCATGGTGTAGCGTGCCGCTTGGACACAAGCTGGGGACTGATCATCCCCGGTTGGGTCACCCAGGTGAGTGTGTCTGATGATTAGACCCGAAACACCCGACGACCCTGGGTTCATCACTGATGATGTGTCCAATCCGCATCATCTACATACAGATGGTGTTTCTGTAAACAAAAATAAAATAGGAAAACAAAACAAAAATACTAATCTTGTCTGTTTAAGGGTTAATTCACTCAAAAATAAAGAATATGTCATTATTTATTAACTCTCAGCACAAAAGGGAACACGAAAGTTTATGTTAGGCCGAACGTTATTGACTGACAGCCTTAGTCACCATTCACTTTCAATGTATGGAAAAAAGATCCAATGAAAGTGAATGGGCAAAGTGAGAGGAAAGTGAGAGGCAATCAGTCCCTAATACTCTCACTAACATCTTCTTTGGCAGAGTTGTTCATAGAAGAAAAAAGTTATTCAGTTTTGGAAAAACATGAGGGTGAGTAAATTATGACACAATGTTATATGCCTTCAATCAACATCTGAGATATCAACCCATTCAATCAACATCTGAGATATCAACCCATTCAATCAACATCTGGGATATCAACCCATTCAATCAACATCTGGGATATCAACCCATTCAATCAACATCTGAGATATCAACTCATTAAGATTTGATTGATACGCTGACACACCCACCTCATACTCCTGTTTAAAGCCATAACCCTCTGCTGTTTTCATTTGATTGATGTGTTGCAGGAGATCAGCCACCCGAACTGCTGGGTGAAGCTGACCCGTGTGATAGGGTGATCCTTTACGCCCACATTGTCTTCTGGGAGATCCACCCAGCAGACTACTGGACTCATTCATGGAGCTCCGTGGATCGCCTTAGTGACACAAACCAAGAATTTCTGAATGAACAATCCCTTTTGGAAATTGTATATATAAAATGAACACAAGCATAATGTATCTGCACAACAGTAATCAGATCATACATCCTAGAAAAAGTTTTATAAAATGATTAATAAGGATTTTATAAAAACAACAAAAGTCTAAACAAGTATAATGGGGTTAATCTAAGAATTATCATTCCCATACGGCACTTCATCTTCTGTGTTTATAATTAGTATTCATAAATATGATCACGGAGCAATTATGAATTCATGACTAGGGCTGTGTATTCAAATAAATTAGCAGCCTGCTACTCATTTCTCAACGGCAATAAGGAAGAGGAAATGCAGACAGTACATTCCACGCAGTAGACACTTGAAATGTAGCGAGACAGCTCTGAGACGTGCCATTAAAACTTCATTTTGATCAAGAGATCTCTCTCTTTGAGACATCAACTATTCAGTGCCTATGGAGTCAGATACCTTTGAAACTAATATTATTAGAAGTTTTCAGTCTTTTTAAATTTTTTGCCTGCTCTAATTTCTACCATATTGAAAATCTCGGCCATGATGCCTTTAAAACACAAGTCATATAAAAACTAGTATATTTTTAAAGGGATAGTTCAACCAAAAATTTAAATTGTCATAATTTACTCGTCCTAATGTTGTTCCAAACCTGATTGAGTTTCTTTCTTCAATGCAACACAAAAGGATATGTTAGGAAGAATGAACATTCACTTTCATTGTATGGAAAACTATGCAATGAAAATTAATGGTGACTATGACTAAAGGCGGGTGCACACTGTACGATTTATAATAGTCCTTTACGATTGTTGCTTGTCAGACTGTACATTATGAACGCATCGATATTGCCTTGGCACAATGTGCAACATTATGTCAGACTGCACAATAAACATCGTAGCCGACTGTGGTCCCAATCGTCACAATCACTGAACGTGGCTCACATACGGGAGTGTAACAGGAGCGAAATAGCGAAAGAGCGAAATTTACCCAGAACACGGAGGAGCATTTTTTTTCTCTCTAAAAGTCAGGACATCAGCATTTCCATTGCTCCAATACCACTCCATCACAAGCATAGTTTTACATTTGCAAGAAAGAGTTTTACATTTACATGAAAGATTGATTTTGTCAAATAGGCCTATAATAAGACAGCTTGATCACAAATACAGAAAATTACAGATGTTGAGAATAAACGTGAGAGCGGGAGGTTGCCTACAATAATAATGAGCTACCACAAGCAAATATTCATTGTGGAAACAAATCAATTTTAAATTCTCTGTTCACATTGGAGAAAACAAAAAAGGTGTGTTATAGTGTGTCTTTCTCCTCTTTTAGATTAGTAAACTTTCGGCCACGCAAAATATTGAAAATTCATAAGGGCTGATAATATATCACGCTTGCAAATAACCTATGGAAGATGCATTTCTATAATTGTATCCAAATGTATTTGCTGATTTGGATTTAAAAGTCCCATAAATTAAGTTTTTGTATTGTTTTTGTATTGTTGTGCACTGGAAGCTCCTGTCACCAAGACAAATTCCTTGCATGCGTAAGCATAATTTGCAATAAAGCTTATTCTGACTCTGAAATACTTACTAGTATAAATTGTTCAATTTATCTATTTTATTTTATTTTATTTATTTATTTAGAAATAAAATTGGAATCATTTATTGATTTTCATTTTGTAGCCTAAGCTCTCTATTTATTTAATTCAGATAAATAAAAATAATGTTTTCATATTGCTGATGTGTTACACTTTCCTCCAAGTATTTGCTTATTTATTTATCAAAACATTTTATATAAAATGAAAAGAAGTAAATATATTGAAAGTGCTTGAGTAGAGTGATAACTGGGCACAAATGTTGCTATGGTGGTGCAAACACGGAGCAGGTTTCTTTCCAGTGTGAGAGAGGAGTGGAATATCGCATCAGGCCGTCGTAATAGCAGTCACACTATAAGGCTGCGATGTAAAATTTCAGACACTGCCAAAACTTTGTCGGAGGCTGAAGATCATCGCAAAGGCTATTAATTGACCGTTGGTGAACATGTCACACTGAACGTTGTAAGATTTCCGATTTTGCCCTGCGAAGAGAGAAATCCTTTTGGATTCATTAATGTATCTCAGACGGCAGAATTATGGCCAGAGTTGTACAGTGTACAGCTGCCTTAACACAGCCAAAGATTTCCTTTTGTGTTTCACAGAAGAAGAAAAAAGTATAATTGGTTTGGAATGACATGAGGGTGAGTAAAAGATGACAGAATTTTCAGTTTTGGGTGGAATCTCACTGTTAGTGTACTTTATGTTCAGTAAAGTTTGAGGTATGCAATTTTCTCTTTTTCTCCTACTGGATTTATGTATATATATATATATCATGATTTATGCCCTTCCACCAGGGTAGATTAGGTGCTATATTAGAACTTATGTGAATCTGTGGATAGTAACACTTCTTATATTTCAGAGCTGAGATAGAGTAAGAGCTTACAGAGGGACCATGGTTTTGATGAAGCTTTCACACAGCCTACAAATGAGTAGAAATTAACAGGAGGTGACTTGAGCCTCACTTTAACTGTATGTCTCTGCAAGTATCCAACTGTTCATTTGTTCTTTCTTGTCAGTGCCTGTCATTCTTGCTTGTAGCACCTGCGAGTTTGTGCCGTGTGCGCCGCAGGATGTTGTGTATTAAAAGTGTAATAAAAACATAATTCTTATACTGTTAAAAAGGATTTAATTATTATGTTAAAACAACATGTTTGTTTCCATCCAATTGACAGGTCACTATAATTTCAGGCATTTCTAATCGACATAATGACTTTTCAGAGTTTGAACGATTTCTTTCATTAGTTTAATTATAAGTCAATTCAGAGTGGTTGGATTCAACACTCTAAGTTACTTGTGTGGTGAAAATGTAAAGGCCATCATTTTAACCCCAAAATAATTAAATGACAACATGTACTCACCGTTTGTTGTTCCAATACCCTATGACTTTCTTTCTTTTGTGAAAAAGAAGATGTAGTTAGGACACTGCTGTAAATAACTATTATAAATAAGGACATACACTCACCTAAAGGATTATTAGGAACACCTGTTCAATTTCTCATTAATGCAATTATCTAATCAACCAATCACATGGCAGTTGCTTCAATGCATTTAGGGGTGTGGTCCTGGTCAAGACAATCTCCTGAACTCCAAACTGAATGTCAGAATGGGAAAGAAAGGTGATTTAAGCAATTTTGAGCGTGGCATGGTTGTTGGTGCCAGACGGGCCGGTCTGAGTATTTCACAATCTGCTCAGTTACTGGGATTTGCACGCACAACCATTTCTAGGGTTTACAAAGAATTGTGTGAAAAGGGAAAAACATCCAGTATGCGGCAGTCCTGTGGGCGAAAATGCCTTGATGATGCCAGAGGTCAGAGGAGAATGGGCCGACTGATTCAAGATGATAGAAGAGCAACTTTGCCTGAAATAACGACTCGTTACAACTGAGGTATGCAGCAAAGCATTTGTGAAGCCACAACACGCACAACCTTGAGGCAGATGGGCTACAACAGCAGGAGACCCCACAGGGTACCACTCATCTCCACTACAAATAGGAAAAAGAGGCTACAATTTGCAAGAGCTCACCAAAATTGGACAGTTGAAGACTGGAAAAATGTTGCCTGGTCTGATGAGTCTCGATTTCTGTTGAGACATTCAGATGGTAGAGTCAGAATTTGGTGTAAACAGAATGAGAACATGGATCCATCATGCCTTGTTACCACTGTGCAGGCTGGTGGTGGTGGTGTAATGGTGTGGGGGATGTTTTCTTGGCACACTTTAGGCCCCTTAGTGCCAATTGGGCATCGTTTAAATGCCACGGCCTACCTGAGCATTGTTTCTGACCATGTCCATCCCTTTATGGCCACCATGTACCCATCCTCTGATGGCTACTTCCAGCAGGATAATGCACCATGTCACAAAGCTTGAATCATTTCAAATTGGAATTCTTGAACATGACAATGAGTTCACTGTACTAAAATGGCCCCCACAGTCACCAGATCTCAACCCAATAGAGCATCTTTGGGATGTGGTGGAACGGGAGCTTCGAGCCCTGGATGTGCATCCCACAAATCTCCATCAACTGCAAGATGCTATCCTATCAATATGGGCCAACATTTCTAAAGAATGCTTTCAGCACCTTGTTGAATCAATGCCACGTAGAATTAAGGCAGTTCTGAAGGTGAAAGGGGGTCAAACACAGTATTAGTATGGTGTTCCTAATAATCCTTTAGGTGAGTGTATATGGCAGAATGTAAGCCTCAATCACCATTTATTTTCCATGGAAAAAACATGCACTGAAAGTTAATGTTGATTGAATATGAACTCCTTATTAATAGGAGTTATTCATAGCAGTGTCCAAACTCCACTTTTCAATACAGTGAAAGTGAATGGTAACCACGGCTGTCAAGCTAGATTTTCAAAGCAAGATTTTCAGTGAATAATGACTCAAATTTAACAAACATAGCTACTGAATTGCTTCAAATGATTTGAAAATTCATATGGACTACTTTCATGAGGCTTTCATGGTGCCTTTTTTGTCCTTTTTGGAGCTTGACAGCCTCTGGTCCCCATTCACTCTCATTGAATAGAAGAACACAGACACATCGTGAATATGAGTAAATTATGTCAGAATTAACATTTTTGTGTGTACTATCTCTTTAAGATGTCAATGAAACTTTTCAAGTTGAAGTGGGTTGAAATTTTGCAGAGTGTGAGCGCATATGTCATGTCTTACTGCGGGTACTGCATGTGTGGGTGTCCATAAATGACAAGGCCATCCTCTCGTCCTCTTGCAGAGTGCTCTGATCAGTGAAACTGCGCTCCATGGAGCCCATCATATTACTCTTCTCTTGCCTGTATGTAATGGGGGTCTTATTTATGTTCCCCGGCTTCCTACTGTGGAGACAGAGAGAACAGGGTGACAAAAAGAGAGGGGGAGGTACAAAAAAGGAATGTGAAAGGAAAGGGGGAAATAAATGATCGGAATTAGGGGAGTTGTTGGAGAGAGAGAGAGAGAGAGAGAGAGAGAGAGAGATCATCACTCCACTGCCGTTCCCCCTCTAAAAAGCGCACAAAAAAGCCATGAGAAATGATGATGTGCAATGGAGAAGAAGCCACTTACGGATAATAAGAGTATGAGTAGTAATCCCTTCTGGAGAAGAAAAAAAAATAGAGGAAGAGAAGAAAGAGAAGAAGAAGAAGGGACATGAGATGCAAGCACTGGCAGAGCTCTGATTAGAATGAAAAATGGCAAGCCGTCAGCAGCTTGCATTTGCCATGAATGTAATGGAACACATGCAGCTAAGCACAAAACCTCAGCCAGAGCGGGAAATGGCGGCCTAATCTAAAAAACTGTCTTGTGGCTTTTTAACGAGTTAAACAAAGTGGCCTGCTGTGAGGTACTTTTATATTCACTCTTGGCTGTCGCAACTTCACGGCAGTTCCGTGGTGCAATTTAGCTCAACATCTGCAGTATTCAGAGTCGCTAAATTGTCCAATGAATCGCTTGGAGAACACTTCCATTTGCATCCACATTACACGTGTTAGAACTTTTGCATGCATCCATTTAGTAACACAATTTTGGGGCACATTTGGATATAATGGCTCAGCATTTTCTGTTTTTCCATGAGTGTACGATATCTCTCTATCTATTTCAGCAAAAAATATTCCCATTGCTAGCTGAGAGAGAAGCATTCCAATGACACTTAATCTCCGGTTGCATTGAGGGGTTGCAGCACTCAGATGTTTAGCTTATGTAAATATATATATATATATATGTATATATATATATATATATATATATATATATATATATATATATTGTCTTGTTTAACAGTAAAATTTTTTTTAATAAATACAAAATCTAAACATCTTTATAGCAAGATCAATTTACTTGAGAACCAAAAATGTGCAAGATAATTAGATAGTTATTGAGAGAATATGTCTTGAATTCATTTTTTTTAATTGCCATTGGCAAGATGTTTTATGCATAAATCTCTCCAATCGATATTGTTACATTTATGCTTAAAAAAAAGAAGAAAAAATACAACAACTCACCAATAGGTAAAGAAAAATAAGCTTCTTATTTTTAAAGTTTTAAGGATTTTAAAGATGGTCTACCAGGGCAACCTTGGCCCCAATGGCTTGTAGTCTATCTGATTAACCATCTAAACCAGCCTTGGCAGTGTTGAAACCATTTAAAACCAGCTACCATCAGATTTTCCAACAAATATAAACCAGTATAACAATTATAAAAAGAACAATCTAATCAACTGCTATTCATGCAGGTGAGACAATCACATGATAGAGAGATGACGAATGGCCTTAATCTGTTGTTGAAGATGAATCTTTAAGATGGTCATTGTGTAGATTCATCTTCTCCTATGAGGAACAAGATGCCTGTGTCTCTCATTTGCCACTGGATCTGATGACATTTTAAGAAGTGTGAGCTTCTTAGAAAGCACACTTTTTCCCGCCCAATTATTGGCTCATTTCTGGTTCAGTGCGGCAGCGGGCAGGGCCTAATTAAGTGAGTAATTGAATAGCATTTCTCTTTAATTAAATATTTCACACTCAGATAATCTCAGTAGATGAAAACCCGTGGCATTCTCTCCACCGAGAATGTGAGAGAGAATACCTGGGTGCCCTTCGACTGAGCCGTATAATCTAAGCAGTAAACCTTAATGGGCTGGTTTAAGTTAGTCATAGCTGAACACACTAAAGGCTGGTTTCTCAGGAACAGATTAAGCATCATTTGAAAGGCATTACAAAGACATACTGTACTTGAAAACTGCCCATGGACTTGAGTCAGTGACTACAAATTCAAAGTCATTTTTGTTTTGCTTCCCATCAACAACCCAAGACATGATTTAAGCAAAGCGTGTTTGGCTCTCAGGTCTTCATTCTGACTGAAAAACTCACCCTTTTTTGATGATTATGATAATGGCCCCCAGTAGTAGAATTAGGACCACCAGCCCACCGGCACATACTCCCAGGATCAGTCCCATCTCCTCTGAGCGCTGCGTGACCTCCAGAGCTCGCTGGTGGTCTTTACAGGCAGCTGGAAAACACAAACATACACGTCAGCATATTTAAAGACCAAATAGGCATAGGACCTATAATAAATTAACATACTGCATAAATTGGCAAACAAAGCACATTCATTCATACAGTTCAAATCCAAAGGAATACTTGGGAACCCCTGCTGAATAAAATAGGTCATATTAGCTTTGACTGAGCATTGTACAAACTGATCAACAACTTCAGGCAGTATTTTGGAGCATAGTTAAATAGCTCAGTCAGATCTTTTACAGCTTAGCCAAGGTGGGCTACCAGCTCTTCCCATCATATTGAAAAGACCAGCATTTTGGCATCTCCAGCATGGGACACTGGTGTGTTGGTATCCCTACAAGGCTTTTTTACTTGCTTAACCAGCAAGACTTCACTGGTCAACCATTTTTAGACCAGCACCTAACCAGAACTAACCAGCATAAACCAGCCTAGAAACCCATACTAGTCTAAGCTGGTCTTTTTAGCAGGGCAGGTTGACCAAGATGGTCTATTAGGTTTATGATGGTTGCTCATTTGCTTGGACCATCTAATGACCTGCTTTGACGAGCTAGAAACCACACAGAACCAGTTCCCAACTATCAAGATGGTTTTATCTGGACTTTTTAGCAAGTTTAGCAGAAAAAAGGGGTTTTCAGATTGACAAAACAGAAAACTAAAGACATGTAGCTCTCCACCGACAGAAGGGGAAAAACAAGAAAGACGTGGAAATGCACCAACAATCTACCGGTACAGTTACAGTAACAACCCAAAAGGTATGCATGGATAAAGGCCCAAGGTTACAGAAATGAAAGAACTCTTAAAATGCTGAGGGCTCTTTCAATCTCTCATCTTGAGAGCCAGAGTTTCTCATTACTACTGTACCACACAGATTGTATGCGTCCTCAGCGGCGCAGGCACCAACTGCACCCAGACAACTATTTATCCCCAGCACCTGTCTCTATTGACAGCGAGCGAGAAGGGGTCATTTCACAATGTGAAACTCCAGGAGAGAGCATGACTCTCTGTCACACTGGAGAATGAGACCGTGTGATCCAAGACTGAGCAAAGAGAAAGTGTACATATGCAATGGAGCCTGAGGCAAATTGCCCTGACCTAAACTGGCAGCAGCTGGGCTATTTATACTCATATTACACACACACACATGCTTGGATATTGTGAATATGGGGATAATGTTTTAATGATTTGTTCTGCTCTTTTCACGACAATACAAAATTAAAGTTTGATGAGCACTAAAAAGGTTTAAGAATTAAACTAAGGCAGCAGAAAATAAATGTTGTTATTCCAAATGACGGGGGAAATGGATTGATCGTCCTCAAAAATAGGGATGGGAATAGTCAGGAATTCATCACTTTGGTTCCGATTCCTCTTAATGGTTCTGATTCCGAAATGGTTCCATTTAGGATTCTTTTAGTACTCTTTTAGAAATAATTGTTTGGAAACAACATATGCAATACTTGTTGTATTTTTGCTTTCTGCAGCCGGATTCCAAATTAAAAACATAATTTCAGATTTCGACATACAAATCAGAAATAAATGTGATACAATTCTTGTAAAAGGATTGCTTACACAGACTTTGAGGCATACATGCAATCCACTAATTGATACGAACTATATATTGAACTATATATTAAATAAAATTTAAATACAAATTCTAAAATGTTGTGTTTTGCACACTGTAGATTGCAGTACTACCTCTGAATAGCTCTGCATGAAACATTGCCGGTAGTTATTCTGAGTATTCTGAATATTGCATGTTCGGGAACCGTTTACATCACTTAAACATTTTTGTTTTTAAATGGAACCGGTTCTGAACAAGAACCGGTCCTAGCTTCCCAACCCAACTAAGGCAATATGGTTTCTCTATTAGTTTTATAAATTATTTAATAACAGTTACACTTATATTCGCTTCATCCAGCTCCATATTTAAACTGTTATGGGAATATCACAGTGTGATCCCTCTTTTGAAAGATTTACATTTTTGGCACAAAGTACAAAAATACTAACCTTAACACTGAACCCAGAAACATTTCTAATTCAATTGGGTTGGCACAACATTTTTGTAAACAGAAAATGTCTTGGGTTATTCATATAATTCCTGATATGGTTCTAATGAGTCATTTGGCTCTATGGTTACATCAATTAGAACCATATCAGGGATTATGAGAGAAGACAAAGCCTTGAGATGCTGTGTCATTTATTATCAAGTGTCATTATGCAAACATTTTCCTCCAGGCAGGCTTTCAGCTGTTACACAATCCATTTAATTGGCAAAGGCAAGCAGGTGTGAGATGCAACAAATTACAACTCGTTGAAAAAAATGCGATACACATATGAAAACGTCCAGTGACATGGCCTAACATCCCCTTCCTGTGCAATAGCCTAAAGAAACTGAGTGTAATTTCCAACCACACTTTGGCTACAAATAACTTATTAAACTAATAGTGAGTTACTTTCTGACAAGACCATATCCATGCTTACCGGTAGTCAAAAGCACAGCATGAGGGAAGAGCGTCTTTGTCATGTTGAAGGAGTCTAGAGATCTGCTTACTTTCTGGGTCTGGTGTTAGCTCTTCTTTAAAGTCTCAGAGGCTTAAATGCTACAGGGCTCTGAGACAAAGAAAGTCAGCAAAGGCCTGAGGAAAGAGGTCTGCTGCAGGACTCCATGCAAGGCCAAAGCTAAAAATAAGTCATAAGCATGTGTAATGAGGGATGGGGGGCGGCGAGGAAAAGAGTTAGCTATGGTACTCTCTGCTCAATCAACAGCCCAGAGCAGTTTTAAAACTTCACGATTTTTCTGTAACAGCAATGGCTCACTCAGAATGGCAAAGAGACCGAAGGAGCTTTTGCTCGTGTCCACTTTCTGTTGACTGTGGTTATGGCAGTGGATTGTACAACAGAAAAAGGTATTTAAAGCAGTTGGGTGCATACTGTATACAGTAATAAACAACACTTAAGTTATGTGTGATTCTACGATACTCATGTTTGTACTATGAACAGCTCGTAAATATACTTTGAAACAGTATTTTTCGTATTTTACGGCATAAAATACCTACATATCATAACACTGCATGGGAGATTAAGAGTTGTTTAAGAGAATCAATCTTGAATGTTAGCGTATTTTTTCTTGGAGCATTTTTTCACTTGTTTTAAGAATAAAATATAAACCTCTATAAAAAGTAAGGCATAAAATACAGTAAGTAAAAAAATATCTGCCAATAGAACAAGAGAAAATACATAATACATTGCTTCAAATGTGTATTTGTTTTGTTTCAAGGATGTTTATGTGTTTTACTGGAAAACAAGACAAAGACTCTGATTCATAACACTGTTTGGCAGTGTTATACTGTATGCGAGTACAATACTCCATAAGAAACTCATGTAAATGAAGCCTTATGTGTAATCTATACCAAAACACCTAAATCATGAGATCTTAATGAGGTATAAAAATGTATTCATATGCATGAAATATAGATGGGAAAACATCCATTAAAATTTGATTCGAGCCTGATCAGATTTGTATCATCTTGCTGAGTTTCTTTTCAGAACATCAAT
The DNA here is from genome assembly GCF_025860055.1 of Xyrauchen texanus. NCBI lineage: Eukaryota > Metazoa > Chordata > Actinopteri > Cypriniformes > Catostomidae > Xyrauchen > Xyrauchen texanus. Next base: position 32,716,957 of record NC_068292.1, read on the forward strand.
TAAGCCAATCACAGGCATGAAATTTGTTTCAAGATTAAAGTGAGCACCTGCTGAGTGTACCCAAATGTGGAAATTAGCACTTTAAGTTACAATGAAAGTCTGTTTTTCTGTGAATATTGTCAAGGGACTGTTAATTAAACTGTCACCTGTACATTAAAAAGGGTGTCTCGGCAGCTTAGTTTTGTAAGACTGTAATTATGTTGCATTCTGTGCACATCAAGATATCAGTTGACCTCTGGACCATGATTTTTGATTAAAAGGACAAGGGCAATTATGTGGCTAATAAAATTCTACACCCACAATTACGTATTTTTAACACGCTATATTTCTTCTAGGATTTACAAATGACATTGGAAAAGCTCAAGCCACTGGAAATGACACAAATGAAAATGGAGGCACAGGATTTGGGTATTTTGAAGGCATAAGCTTTGGTACAAGAAAACAATATGCTTCTTGATAGAAAAAGGTTTTCAAGAAATCATCCATAGCCAAATCCCCTTTTGACTTAAAGGGTCAGTTCACCCAAAATAAACATTATTTTATCATGTACTCACCCACATACCATCCCAAATGCATACGACTGTCCATCTTCTGCTGAACAAAAACAAAGATTTTCAGAAAAAAAAAAACATCTCAGCTCTGTTGGTCCATTCAATGCAAGTAAATGGTGGCCAGAACACTCTGAAGGTCCATAAAGCACATAAATGCAGCATAAAACTAAGCTATAGGAATCCTGTGGCTAAATCCATGTCTTCAGAAGTGATCTGATAGGTGTGGGTGAGAAACAGATACTTTTTTATGTGATTTTTGGACCATCTAGAGTTCTGGCCACCATTCACTTGCATGTATGGACCTACAGAGCTGAAAAATTCTTCTAAAAATCTTTGTTTGTGTTCTGACGAAGAAAGAAATTCATACACATCTGGTATGGCATGAGGGTGAATAAATGAAGAGAGAATTTTCATTTTTGGGTGAACTAACCCTTTAAGCAAAAACAAGAACAATTTGCTCTAGTAACTCTACTACTCCGATAAGTATCAGACTTCTTAACAATAACTGACTTTATATCTAGATATTTCAAATGTTTATTTCTGTTCTTGTCATTCTTGTTGGTTGTATTTTTGAGTAATTGGATGCCTTTGTATATAGTTTTACAATGACAATTTACAATGTTTTTTTTTAATCGGATATCATTTCTGCATCGATTCAATCATTGTATTGTTATGCAGAAATACTCCAACTTAAATGATATAGACCTTTATGAGAGGTCCTCGATGAAATATTAATGGAACAGAGGGTGAAAATTATTGCAGCGGTTTCTTGTTTTCCTGTTTGTAAGGACTAATTTGATTAATCATTCTTTCCCATTTAACACCTAGGAGGAGTGGAAACAGCTCCATTCTGTTTGTCAATATGTTGGCAGGTGTTTAATCGCATCCCAACTGTGTTTATGCGCGATTGTGTCCATTTCTGTGCCCACTGAGCAGATGGATGATGAGACAGTCCTAAAATGTCCAATGTAGTCTCTTGGCTTCATGCTCGGAAGACAAGTCATCACCTAGTCTCAGATGGCACACCCACAGACCGTACGCCGTCCGTTCACTGAACGTCTGCTGCATATTGCACAGAAAAATAGACATTTAAAATCTAATCTGATCGGCTGACAGTCTATTTGGAAACAAAGTTGTCTTTACAAAGTACCAGGCTGATACATCAATCACTTTTGAGGGTAAAATACCTAGATTTGCCAAAGTTTCACAATGTTTCCCAGAGAGTTTCCCAGGCACTTTACTTAGATATCCGCTATCAGAACTGAGTATTTCCGTGAAATAGTCTGTACTTAGTCTATACACATTTTCCACAATCTTTCAATTGTTTTATATTAAGCCGTTCGCAGAGGTACCATTATTTTAATAATTTTTTCACACCAGTCTATTTTTGTGGTACAATCTTGTGACAGGGCGGAGGGCGGGGTGGGGTCGTGATTCTACACACCCCGTCCCTTATCAGGCTAATAAAGTCTCCGAGAGGGATCAAGGCAGACTGCGGAAGTTGGTGCGACAAGAGAGAGATCATTTACGGTCAGCTGACTGTCATGTGTGTAAAAGGGTTTAGAAGGGCAAGGAGTAGGCGAGAACCGGCTTAACAATATAAATAATAGTTTAATGAAAAACATAAACAAATGACACAAACACACACACATGACGGTCAGCTGACTGTAAACGATCTTTCTCTCATCGCACCACCTTCCGCAGTCGGCCTTTATCCCTCTTGGAGGCTTTATTAGCCTGAAAGGGACCAGGTGTGTATAATCACGACCCGGCCCCACCCTCCGCCCTGTCACAAATCTGTTCCAGAAAGTCACTTGTCATTGGAAGATCTCTTCTTGCCTAAGTGGTTCTTGCCCAGAATAATCTGCAATGTGGACCAAACCTTCTGCCCTGCAGTCATGCAAGACTAGTCGTCACCCTCAGTCAGGTTACTCAGTCTCTAAGTGAGGGCTTTTGGTCCACCAGGTTGATTTAACCATGAGACTCTGTTCACTAGCAACAAACGCTGTAGACTATAAATACTGCCCTACCTACACTCAGCAATGACAGCGTTTGATGAAGTGAAGTGTGATTCTTTCTTGTTGTCCTAACATGAATTCATGCCTCCTGAAGCCTTTCATCTTTCTCTGAGGGCTCTGACAGGTAGTGGCGTGTATTGACAGGCACAGGTGACTCCATCAGTGGTGTTTGAAGTGAAGGCCTTTCTCCCGGCTGGACATGGATCTGAGAACTGATCTGTCTGCCCTCGTGCTGCAGCGTGTCTGAACCGAGACTGGTCGACCAGGATAAATCTGCTTTGATACAGTTCACTCCCCTACTAGAGCACCCAAAATAAACATGATGAAACAGTGACCTGTTCTCCCTTACTGCTCTTGTCTCCTGAAATGGGAGGTATATATGGGAAGAAATGTGTAAATGTGTGCCTAGACACAAAGAGGTTGGGGATAAAATGTTATATTTCAAAGCATTTTAAGACTTAGTCTCACAATAATGTACTGTATCTGAATTCTCACATCAAGAATCTATGTGACCAAAATGGCAACTCAGAATGAGCCTATAACTTGTATCATTTGTAAAGATTTCCTAACAGATCTTTCATACAAATAGACTACAACAGTTTTCATGTATGTTATTAACTCAGGGAGTTCAGCACTTGATGTGCAAAGCATCAATTAAAGTCCAATAAAGATGAATGAGAAACAATTGAGTAAATGATTACAGTTGCAATTCACTTAACATAATAATTGCAACATTATCGTATCAGAGATATCCATATAACAACATAATGTATCACAAGATTCCTGCTGATGATTCCCATCCCTGGTTTGTTGACATCAAACAAACATACACCACTTCTAAGCTGTCCACTTTGCTCTGCCGTTTAGGGAAAATATGTGCACTTGCAACCCATATCAGAAATCTGAACACTCTTGGAAAAAAAGATCACAAATGGTCACAAGAAAGATTAGCTAGTGACCCATTCCAGAGTATTTCTCAGTGGTACAGCACAGAGAGGCTTGAGCAAGGATCACACAGACTGGCCTGGAAGAGTGGAATCAATTTGATACCAAAGCCTGGACTGATGTTAGTCTGGAATGAGGAAAAAAACAACACTGACACACACTCCACCAGCAGTAAACTGTTGGCTCCAGGGGAATCTGGAGGTAGAACACTGATGACATATATGAAAAGCTGTTGCCTCCAGGCAAATGCATTTTGAATATGTGTAGTGCAAATATTGATTTTTTCATTTTCTTTTAGGATTTGCCTGTGCAAAAGTTGCTGATGCGATGCTAGGGTGATCTGGGTGGTTGCTTTCTGGCCCAAGCCAAAATAACCTACCCGTAAGTCTCTATGTTATGTTGGTCTCTATAAAACACCACTTTAAATTCACTTTAAAACTGCCAGTATGTTCAATGTATACTCAAACATCTGCCACATTTTCCAGCCTGACCTTATACATTGGACTCTTTGCTTCACATTGTCTTTCAAAGAACAACACAGTACTTTGAAGAAGAACATATAATTTATCATCAGCATTGAATGAATGACTCACCTTTACGGGCGATGCGGATACAGTTTATCCTTGTTTCCTGTGAGAAAACAGAGAAAAGAGAGATTGTTAAGACATAGTTTCATGCTGTGGGGAATATTCAAACAGCTGAAATAATACTGCATGATACCTGATGTGATGTTAAATGGGCTCACACTGACTTTTGCTGATTCAACAACAGCATGAATGCCAGCATAAAAATACAAATACATTCAGAAATAGCACTGCATCTCAATCTCACCATGGTATTAATAGTAGTTGGTATATGCGTGTGTTTACTTAGATGTAGTTTGGGAATATATTTGTCCCTTGACTGCATTGAATTTCACTTGATCTTTGCGCAACATGATTACATTCTCATTCCTATAAATGTGATGCTACAAAAACATTAAATAAATAAATAAACAAATAAATACAAAATAAAAAACAAATATTCACTATAATGTGAAACAATAACGATATATAATACCACAAAAATATTTTATTTGAGTTTTTTCCTTCTGTAGTACAATAAATAATTAGTACATTAATGAAATTCTAATAAGAATTTTTATTGAGAATTTGAAGCAATAAAACTCAAAAGTAAAATGTTTGTTTAAGCATTACAGCAGTAAGATTTTTTGAGGCAAATGTACTTAATTGTCATGAAAATAATGTTTCAATGTAAAAACATTTTAATGGTCCAAATTTGTCCCCAAAAGTTAGCTGAATCTGACAAAACCTCCCTTTGGACTATTCAGGGAAATCCTCAATTGCAGAAAAGATTCATAATCCAAACCATTTAAAGTGGAATTCTAAATTCATTTGATTTTGTTACAATGTAATGATATCACTTTTTGATGACTGTGTTGAATTGCACTTAGACAATATTATTATACTCTTATTTCAAACATAAATGTATTAAGTTCAGCATAAGTGTACCACTTTCTCCTTTCTACAAATAAAAAAACACTTTCTTTCTTTTAGAGATAGTCTGTAGTAATATTAACTTGCTTTACATAAAATGTCTATGATATATCTGCATTTAGATAGCGTGCATGCATGCGTGTGTGTGTGTGGTAGAAAAATAGAAGCCTTTAATGTAAAGAAAACTTAATTTGAGGACAAAAGTAGCAGTAGCGATGACTTCCATCTAGGAGAGAAATATAAAAGGACCTAATTTGTTTGAAATCACAGTTGATGACAAAGTGGTGTTATGAAAACGACCTTTGTTAAATAGCGCTAATGAGATCCCAGCCAGTAATCCAATTCCATCCCACCACCTTGACAAGAAGATGCATTATCAAATTAAGATATACAGATGCTAATTTGAGCATTATGGACCAATTATGCAAATCTTCTCATCCGCAAAATGGAGTGAGAGGCCTCTACTGATACTGGGGCTAAATTACTATTTTTTTTATTGAAATCCATTTCAAGTTGCCTTGGCTCCTAAAGCCCATCATAAACTTGTATCTTTTCAGAAAACATTCAAAACGAAAGGGGGGTGGGGGGGTGGTAAGAAGTACAAAGTTACAGACAGACATGTGGATATTTAAAGAGAGTGAAAAGGGACATGCATGGATATTTCAGTCCCCCTTAAAGATCCAAATGCTTAAAAATGTCATTTAGGCCAATCCAGGCTTTACGAGAGTCCCGTCTTTATCTGCTCGAACAGCCTTCATTGAGATGCAAGTGTGCCATGGTTCCCAATACACACTCTCCCATGAGAGCATATCACAGGGATAAAGCAAACAGTGTACGTTCTCTTCTAGCACAAAGCCGGTCTTAGATGTCACAACCTTAAGACCACATAGCTCACCATGCGTTTGAGAAAAGAGTGACCCCAAATGACAGACGAGAGACAGCCAGTGAGCTTTGATCAGACAGACGCAGACACAAAGCTTTAAGCTTCCCTGCTCTATTTAATCAAATTTGTGGGAACAGTCATGGCAGCCACTGCAAAAGGGGATCTGTCAGCAAACCCAAGCTAAGTAAATGAATTATGAGCACTATAAATATCACAGACCCGGGGAGGCAGGAGTGAATAACTTATTAGAAAGCACATCCTTGGTTTAGAGTAGGAGGGAGACAGGGTAAAAGTATGGGAGAGAGAGACAGAAAGAAAAAGTGAAAGAGATGGAGAGAAAGAGATGAGTGAATCTCATAGCACCCTGCAAGAACAGGTCAAGAATGAGAATTTTACACCAAAAAATGCCTGACAGCTACATTCTTTTTGTTTCGCCCCTAAGGGCTGTTAAGGAATTGAAGGATAAAAAGTAAATAACAAAGGGCACGGAAACAACAGCCTTTTGTAAACAACCGAGCATCAAATAAAAGTATTTCTTTATACTGTAGATATTTATCACTCATAAGCAATTACTGACAACATTCACAGCTCTCTAATGGCTATCTATAATTGCTAGAATAATGGCCAAAAAAAGCAATGGAGTACTTTCTTCTTTGTACTGCTGCCAAAAGCTTTAAAGCCACTTAAAGCTATAAAGTTGGCCAAGAGGCAAAGCAAAGAATATTAGCATTGTTTATTCACATTGAGTATTAAAAAAAAAGTCTGTACACAACAACTAAAATTGGGAACAAGGGAGTACTAAATGTTAGCTTACTCTCCTGACATTCTCTTTCGTTTAGACATACAGCCGTTATAGCAGTTATTGCAGCATAAAATATAGCTGAATAAAATTAATATTTAGCTAAAGGTCGGTCAAGTAAATCTGGAGAACCCAAAGGAGCATGAATCGAGTGCTCTTTTTTCCAGAGTCAAAAGAGCGAAACCAAGGGGGAGGTACACCCCCAATGGGTTGGCTGACAGGTGCATTTTCAGTCTGTAAAGACTGAGAAGTCCTTATGGGTTTCGGCATGCATGGAGTCTGTGTCTGTACAATAGGTCAACAGACGTATTTCCTTAAAAGGCTGCCAAAACCCTTCTGTCAACGATAGGTAAAGTCCCTCCAAGTTTTGTGTCTTTGAATTGCATTTCAGAAGACTGGAATGAGCTATGCATAACCATTCCTCCAGGTACTGAGCCAAAGAGATAAACTTCCTCTAAATGTCATCCACATCTTTTTGAGGATGAGGTTTTCGAGCTGGTGTCAAATCTAAATGGACTATTAATAAATTATTTTGACTTCCACAAGCCTGAAATGCTCTGAGGTTTAATAGCGGATAATTGTATAAGGCAAGTAACTAATAACCATGAAATCAGAAGGCAAGAGCTGGAGAAGTAGACTCCTCAAGATGGCAATTGGCTTGTGTAGAGTCCCATGTGTTGTGTCCTTCATCCTTGAAATCCTTCAGTTACAGGATTGAACTAATGAGAAATCAAGCATGCCCAGAAGTGTGTTGGCATTGCAGCAGTAGCACCATATAGTACTTAGACAGACACGGGCCAGTGGGCAGCATGATCAAGCTACCATATCCAAGTGGGTCATGGATAGGCCAAGATGGAATCTGTACACTTTTTTCAAATTTTTTACATGCAGACTTATACATGCAGAAATCATGTTAAATGGACCTGAAATTATCACACTCTTACATTTACATTTATGCATTTGAGAGACGCTTTTATCCAAAGCGACTTACAGTGCATTTATTACAGGGACAATCCCCCCGGAGCAACCTGGAGTTAAGTGCCTTGCTCAAGGAAACAATGGTGGTGGCTGTGGGGATCGAACCAGCATCTCTTGTTGCTAGCTAAAACCATGATCATATTAACCCAATCATTTAAAGGTGCATTTCGTAATTTCTAGAAAGAATTGCAAAAATAATGACTGTGTTCAAACAGCTTTCCTGAACAATCTCCTGAGATCCATTGGTTAGTCAAACAGGTAGTCAAACCCCAAACCTACACAAATGGTTGAGGTAATGTTGCTAACTAGTCTAGGCACTTAAAGAAAGCAACAGGTGTGTACGACTTCATGCAGGCCTGCGCAGACCAATCGGCGCCTAACTTGAAGGAGTACATGTCGGTTAGAACTTTTTTCAAACTTTAGATGCGCCACTGCCACATCACTGTGATGTATACCATCAAAGTACAGAGAAGGAGATGGGAGACCAGCCGTCTGGCTCAGCCAGCACAGTTGTTGCATAGTGAATGAACAAGCTCTGATGATGACAGCTTATTCGCGATGACTCACCGAAGAAAACGGTGACGTATGTTTCATGGGCTGAGTTAGCAATAGCAAACTACCCATACTACTCTTATTACTTCTGCTATATTAATCTATGGCAGAAATAGTAAGAGTAGTAGGATTGTAAGCCATTACCAAGGTATTGATTCTGGCACCTTCTGTTCCACAAAACTCTCACAAATATGTGTACCCTTAACAGTACATAATTTTTATATCATACAGTGTGTTATATTTTGTTTATCATAGTAATATCCTGGTTATTCATAAAATACTATTCAAAATCGTTAACAAAATCAAATCCTTCATTGGTATTAAAATGATATAGGCTTTGATTGGACTTTCTTCTTGTACACAAAACAGGTACTGTTTTAAGCAGCACAAAACCTTTTCAGTTTTCTGGTTATGATATGTAAAAATTAAACCTCAAAACATTGCACGGTCTGCTCTCACTGATTTAGGCTCAGCACGCAAAGTGTCCACCCCTGACTGCAACCGGCAGAACTGAAAGGGCAAGGTGCATTTCAAGTCATGGAAATTAAACTATGAGGCTAACATATAGTTAGCACATTAGGCATGGGAAAAGACTAATTATTTTCATGTTGAAACAAACTACATTACCTTAAAGGGATATTGCAGGTTTAATACAAGTTAGGCTCAGTCCACAGCATTTGTGGCATAATGTTAATAACAACAAAAAATTATTTGACTCATCCCTCCTTTTCTTTAATAAAAACAATTATAAAAATCGAGGTTACAGTGAGGCACTTACAATAGAAGTGAATGGGGCCAATTTTTGGAGGGTTTATCTTCAGAAGACTTTAATTTAACAGCTGGAGGTATATGGATGACATTTATGCTGATTGTCTGTGATTTTTGTAACTTCAAAAATCGGATCACCATTCACTTCCATTTAAAGGACCTACTGAGCGGAGATAGTTTTCAAAATTTCTTCAACTTAGTTCTAGTGAAGAAAGAAAGTCATACACACCTGGGATATCATAAGGGTATGTAAATAATGAGAGAATAAAATTTTTTGGGTGAACTATCCCTGTAAAGGCAGAAATTTGAAGATTATAATTTTATAAAAACTCAGGTATTATTCGAGCTATTTAAAGTTGTTTAAATTAACATTTTTTACAGGGGGTTTTAGGGGTTTAGGGTTTGTTAACATTACATTATCATGGCAACAAAGTTGTAAAATTGACTATAACTTTACACAGAAAACGTTAAGTGATTTTATCACACTAAACGTGTTTACATGCATATTGTGGCTAAACCTTTGAAAAAGTGACTACTTTAAAATCTAAAAAACTGGTCCCCATTCATTTCCATTGTAAGTGCCTCACTGTAACACAGATTACTGCTTTGTTTAAAGAAAAGGATGGATGGGGGTCCTGGGTAGCTCAGCTACTACATGCTGACTACCACCCCTGGAGGCACAATTTCGAATCCAATGTGTGCTGAGTGACTCCAGTCAGGTCTCCTAAGCAACCAAATTGGCACGGTTGCTAGGGAGGGTAGAGTCACATGGGGTAACCTCCTCATGGTTGCGATTAGTGTTTCGCGCTCTCAAAGGGGCCCATGGAAAGTTGTGCATGGATCACGGAGAGTAGCATGAGCCTCCACATGCTGATAAGAATGCGTGGATTGACAGTCTGAGACTTGTCCTCCACCAACTGGATTGAGGTGAGTAACCACACCACCACGAGGACCTACTAAGTAGTGGAAATTGGGCATTCCAAATTGGGGAGAAAAAGGGGATTAAAAAAAAGAAAAAAGAAAAGGAGGGACGAGACAAAATTTTGGTGGTATTCAGCATAATGCCACAAATGCTGTTGATTGAGCTTACCTTGTATTGAATCTGGAATATTCCTTTAAATAAAAAAAAATATAAATGGCAGCAGATGTGTAGAACATTAGCTGCTTCTCCACCATCGAGCTGAACGGTTCTGAGCACGGTATGGAATGGTTACATTAGCATAACATAACATGGGTTCAGCACAGCATCACTATAAACCGTTCTCAGCCTGGAATTCTCTACATAGTTAGCTAACCATACTCATGATGGTTTAACTAGTATTGACGCCTACATACATTTTTCTACACAACTTTTTCATCAGGGAAATAGACTACTAGCTAATTTAAACTCAAAATACATATAAATATATATATTCTCATATACTATTTTCATATAATACTTAAAGAACATTTTGTCAATAAATAAACTTTTTAGCTAGTCTGGGAACTTGAACCTTTCTGCATGTTTGTGTCTGGTGGAAAACACAAGCCCTCAGAAAATGATGGTAAACCTATCACCATTTTCTCTTTACTTTTGCAACATGGTCCATGTCTTTGCTGTTTGTTAGCAGATTAAAACCAGGGAAAAAGCAGTCCTAAAAACTGGAATATGTTATCATCCTCCATTGCACATCACACTCGCGTCAGTGTTCACCTTTCTCCGTCACCAACACACAGATCTGTTAAGTACATTCTCCTGATTTTACTGCACCACAGAGGAAAAAGAAACTGTAGTCACGGCAACTGGCCCGGATCAGAACGAAATGGAATGGTTTTGGGATGAGAACTGTTTGGCCCGATGGTGGAAAAGAGGCTTTTGTGTTTTGTGAATGGCCGTTTAAATGTTCTGTGAGCAAAAATTCAGGTTGGCCTTAGTCGTGGATCTCTATTGACTACTGCCAGTTACAACAAACTATATTCCCATCCAATGGCAAAGCACTAATCAAATCGAATCTAATCCAATGCACTATATTAACCCAGATCTATATTTTCTTCTGACACAGCAAAATATAGAGTGCTTTCCTTCCAAGAAACTTGTTTGGCACCTGTCCCGATCAATTTATGAGCAGCAAAAGATGCCCATCTCCCCGGCTCTTTTCCAAGATCTGTCAAGCTTATGCTGTAGAGTTCATTCTCTTTCTCAGCTCCAGCCCTTCCTAACAACATAAGCTGCCAGCTGATCTATTTTTGATCAGCTGCACCTGTGCCCAATTATCCCTGTGAAATGGTTTATGCCAGCGAGAAGGTATTCCTTGTTGCATATCCTCTTATCTAGGCATGGAGGGAGAGCATGGGGGGCTGTTTTTCTTCCATTTTTCCATTTGAACAAAGCCTGAACACTAAAAGCCTGGAATGTGTTGATATTCTATAATTTATTTCAATTTTGGACAGTTGCATGCAGTATCTTCTGGGTGTGAAGAGTGTGAGGAGAAATACAGATATCCCGTAAGAACAAGCTATTATCTAATGTTTGTGTAGATCCAACTAATTGAAGATTTAGCTTCACACCATTAAAGGAATAATTTACTCACCCTCAGGCCATCCAAGATATATATGACCTTCTTTCTTCATCAGAACAGGATTTAAGATTTTTAGGAAAGTATCCCAGGTTTTTAGCTTCATCCAATGCAAGTGAATGGACACCAATTTTTGATGGTCCAAAAAGCATATTTAGGCAGCAGTTAATAGAAATGTTTGTGTGAAAAACAAATTGCTAATTAAAACATTTTTAACTTTAAATTGGCACTTCCGCCAGCTCTCAGTAGATGTTTGAATGTAACTAACTCTCATGTGAAGTACGTTATTCTGTGGTAAACAGAGCGGAACATCTGAATTCTCGCGTGAACGTGCCAACAGCGACGTGAGGCATTGAGCGTTTACAGGAAGCGATATTTTTAAGTTAATAAAGTTTTAATTACCGATTAATTTTTCACACAAAGGTTTCGATCACTTCAGAAGACATTACTTCATCGGCTGGAGTAGTGTGGATTACTTTGATACTGACTGACTGTCAAAAATTGGTGTCCATTCACTTACACTGGATGAAGCTAAAAACCTGAGATACTTTCCTAAAAATCTTAAATCCTGTTCTGATGAAGATAATTATTCCTTTAATTCTACTCTGGTTTTAGGTTTTATCTCTTGCTGTGCATACTGGAAACAATCTGTACAAGTGTGCAAGAATAACATTCTAAAAGTTAAAAATAAATAAAAACCTACATCACAAGCTTTTAAACATGATTACATTTGCTGATGTAGGGGAGAATTGGGCTAGTTGTCACAAAGGGAAGTTATAAAAAGGGTTATTTCTGTATCTCAGTCAAAAGTCCAATTGTACAAATATGTATTTTCTCTAATTTGTGAATTTTATCCTCCAAACCAAATTGTATATTTAAACATTATCAAACAATATCATAAAAGTATTTACAAAAAACTGTGCAAAATAAAACAATTGTGTTGAACGTTTACCCAGCCCTCGCTTCCTCCTTGAGAAGAAAGTCA